>NC_088223.1:96083538-96226038 GCF_036934945.1 Oncorhynchus masou masou
CAAGCCCCCAGACAAGGAGCATGTGGCGTAGAAGGAGCAGACAGAGACATCATGGATTTAGTATAAATATTTAAAATATATCATAAAGCATCATAAAAATCTCTGAACACACAAAATAAAAAATACACATTACAAAAGCTTACTAAAGAACGTGACTCAAATCAATATGAGTATTGACAACAACAAAAAAAGATTTACAAAGACATTTCTTGTTTTGTTTTTTAAATTCAAAAGTTTTTTCACATTTACATATTCAAACGGTTTTGCATGCAGATTTGGCCAGGTATGAAAGACCCATCTCAACAGTGAGAAGCCTTGTGTATGAAAGACCCATCTCAACAGTGAGAAGCCTTGTGTATGAAAGACCCATCTCAACAGTGAGAAGCCATGTGTACAGTAAATGGAAGCATTAGTTAGTCCAATACGGTGAATATATGAATGTAAAATCTTAGTGAATGTTACACTAGAGTCCATAATTAGAACATGTAGTTTTCACAGGTAACATTAATTCACTACCACCTGGTTCCATTTGTCCAGAACACCTTGGCAATACCGGCAGGCAGAACACACACAGTACTATTATAGCACAGACTACAGTCAGAATTACTTAAGGTGACATGAATCATTCAGCTCTCTCTGTGTGTGTGTCACTCAGCTGTCTGTGTGTGTGTCACTCAGCTCTCTGTGTGTGTGTGTGTGTGTGTGTCACTCAGCTCTCTCAGTGTGGGTCACTCAGCTCTCTCTCTGTGTCACTCAGCTCTCTGTGTGTGTGTCACTCAGCTCTCTCTCTGTGTGTCACTCAGCTCTCTCTCTGTGTGTCACTCAGCTCTCTCTCTGTGTGTGTCACTCAGCTCTCTCTCTGTGTGTCACTCAGTTCTCTCTGTGTGTGTCACTCAGTTCTCTCTCTCTGTGTGTCACTCAGTTCTCTCTCTCTGTGTGTCACTCAGTTCTCTCTCTCTGTGTGTCACTCAGCTCTCTCTCTGTGTGTCACTCAGTTCTCTCTGTGTGTGTCACTCAGTTCTCTCTCTCTGTGTGTCACTCAGTTCTCTCTCTCTGTGTGTCACTCAGCTCTCTCTGTGTGTCACTCCGCTCTCTCTCTCAGTGTGTGTCACTCAGCTCTCTCGCTCTGTGTAACACTCAGCTCTCTCTGTGTGTCACTCAGCTCTCTCTCTCAGTGTGTGTCACTCAGCTCTCTCGCTCTGTGTGTCACTCAGCTCTCTCTCTGTGTGACACTCAGTTCTCTCTCTGTGTGTGTGTGTGTGTGTGTCACTCAGCTCTCTCTGTGTGTCACTCAGCTCTCTCTGTGTGTCACTCAGCTCTCTCTCTCTCTGTGTCTGTCACGCAGCTCTCTCTCTCTGTGTCACTCAGCTCTCTCTCTCTCTCTGTGTGTGTGTCACTCAGCGCTCTCTCTGTGTGTGTGTCACTCAGCTCTCTCTCTGTGTGTGTGTGTGTGTGTGTGTGTCACTCAGCTCTCTCTCACAGCACAATATACAACAATGACAGGTACCACTGTGGAGCTTGGTCGGTCACGTGTTCCAGTCACTGGTGTCACAACAAAGGCCTTTCGTCAGCCGAAACACTCGTTGACCATTTTATCCACCTTAGTCTTTCTCTATGTCTTTTAATGTTTAATGCATTAAACTATTGTAATAATAGTAATTATCTCTGTAACACCAAGAGGGTCTCTAGAGTCGTAGTGTTGTCATGGCGACTGCCTCTGCAGAGGACGGAATCCAAGGCTGCTCAGGAGTGAGCTCTCAAAAACGACCCCACCCTATCCCCTCGTTTCATAGTGCACTACTTTGGACCAGAGCCACATCATCATCTGTACCGCTACCCACAATGCTTCAGCAGAGGGTCTTGAGTGCCCCGGAGGCGCAGAGCAGCGTCTGCATGTGGTAAGGGGGCGGAGACACCAGATCCTCCTCCACCGCTTGCTCCGCCCTGAAACTGAACGGCTGGAAGGGAACCTTCTTCTTCAGGATCTGACCGATGCCCATAGAGGGGAACTTACTGTGCTGGGGGCTGTCTGGCTCAACGCTGCCCCCGGCGGACGGAGGACTGAACGCAGATGACGGGTTGAGGGGACTGAAGGCTGATTTGGGCGGGGAGAAGGCAGAACCTCCCGGGGGGCTGCCGAAGATACTAGTGGGGTTGTCACCCGAGTTAGAGGAGGTGTTTTTTGGCTGGGGGTTGACGATGAGGACGGGGGGGCTGGGGATAGTCGCCTTTTTTAGGTAGGACGAATCAGGGTGGAAGGCTGAGACGTGTCGCGGAGGAGAGAAGGTCCCATTGGTCAGTTTGTACCAGGGTGTGGCCGAGGCGGGGACCACGACGTCGTCGATTGTCTCAGCTTTGGCGAGGGAGTCGTAGGAGTGCATGCCGATTGGAGACGGAGCCGGGGGGGCAGGGATGTGGTCAGGGCTGGTATTGGCTGCCTGGAGGGTTTCTAGGTGCCTGGTTGGCTGTGACGTGTGGGGGAAGAGGGGGTGGATCTCTAGGTATTCCATGGAGGATGAGGCAACGGTGCCGGACGGGGCGAGAGGAGATGCACGGTGGAAGTTACCTGTCACCGCTCGCAGCAGACCTGAGAGAGATGAGGAAGAGGAGAGAGAGGAAGAGGAGAGAGAGAGAGAAAAGTGTTACCTTCTGGGCTGACGTGTATCCACACAACGGTGGTCTTTTTACCCTAAAATAAAACCAATCAGTCAATGAGACTGGACCACTCAGGAACACTCATCACCTCTTGGAAAGCCATTCTGGTGTGTCTCTGGCATGAAAATGTGTGTAAATGTCTTACTGAATAATCAAACTATCTTAGGGTTAGATTTTCAGAAGACTGAGGCGGGTTTTCCTCTAACCTTTTAACCAGAGTTCCCTAATGGGAAGTGGAGGGATGGAGTGGAGGGGAGGGATGGAGTGGAGGGATGGAGGAGGGGAGGGATGGAGGGGAGGGATGGGATGGAGTAGAGTGGAGGGATGGGGTAGAGGGGAGGGATGGGGTAGAGGGGGGGGTGGGTTAGAGGGGGAGGGGAGGGAGGGAGGGAAGGGATGGAGGGGAGGGATGGGATGGGATGGAGGGGAGGGAGGGAGGGAAGGGAGGGATGGAGGGGAGGGATGGGGTGGAGGGGAGGGATGGGATGGAGGGGAGGGGAGGGATGGGATGGAGGGGAGGGATGGGGTGGAGGGGAGGGATGGGATGGAGGGGAGGGATGGGATGGAGGGGAGGGATGGAGGGAGGGATGGAGGGAGGGGAGGGATGGAGGGAGGGATGGAGTGGAGGGGTGGAGGTCCATTGTTGTTGAGAGCAGTCAGTGTCTGTCTGCGTGTGTTTCTCTCTCTCCCTGGTCTCACCATTCCTGTGCTTCTTCTCCTTGCTCGGGCCCTTACTGACGGCCAGGTAGACAGGAGTCTGTTTCGGAGGGATGGTGACCTTCTCTACGTGTTTCCTCCACTGGGTTTGGAAGTACTCATTCTTCTCTGTCTTCTTCTCCTTCTCCTGGTACACCTTCTCCTGGAGGACAGAGACGTTATTACAACGTTTATTCAACCTGGTACACCTTCTCCTGGAGGACAGAGACGTTATTACAACGTTTATTCAACCTGGTACACCTTCTCCTGGAGGACAGAGACATTATTTCAACGTTTATTCAACCTGGTACACCTTCTCCTGGAGGACAGAGACGTTATTACAACGTTTATTCAACCTGGTACACCTTCTCCTGGAGGACAGAGACGTTATTACAACGTTTATTCAACCTGGTACACCTTCTCCTGGAGGACAGAGACATTATTTCAACGTTTATTCAACCTGGTACACCTTCTCCTGGAGGACAGAGACGTTATTACAACGTTTATTCAACCTGGTACACCTTCTCCTGGAGGACAGAGACATTATTTCAACGTTTATTCAACCTGGTACACCTTCTCCTGGAGGACAGAGACGTTATTACAACGTTTATTCAACCTGGTACACCTTCTCCTGGAGGACAGAGACGTTATTTCAACGTTTATTCAACCTGGTACACCTTCTCCTGGAGGACAGAGACGTTATTACAACGTTTATTCAACCTGGTACACCTTCTCCTGGAGGACAGAGACGTTATTACAACGTTTATTCAACCTGGTACACCTTCTCCTGGAGGACAGAGACGTTATTTCAACGTTTATTCAACCTGGTACACCTTCTCCTGGAGGACAGAGACGTTATTTCAATGTTTATTCAACCTGGTACACCTTCTCCTGGAGGACAGAGACATTATTTCAACGTTTATTCAACCTGGTACACCTTCTCCTGGAGGACAGAGACGTTATTTCAACGTTTACTCAACCTGGTACACCTTCTCCTGGAGGACAGAGACGTTATTTCAATGTTTATTCAACCTGGTACACCTTCTCCTGGAGGACAGAGACATTATTTCAACGTTTACTCAACCTGGTACACCTTCTCCTGGAGGACAGAGACGTTATTTCAACGTTTATTCAACCTGGTACACCTTCTCCTGGAGGACAGAGACATTATTTCAACGTTTATTCAACCTGGTACACCTTCTCCTGGAGGACAGAGACGTTATTTCAACGTTTATTCAACCTGGTACACCTTCTCCTGGAGGACAGAGACGTTATTACAACGTTTATTCAACCTGGTACACCTTCTCCTGGAGAACATCAAGCTTCCTCACTCAACAGAAACAGGAGATCGGCTCCTGCCATATTACTTTACATTGTTATTAAAACATTATAATAAATATTATTACAATGTCATTCAAGCATTATTCTAGAGTTACGCCTACTGCTTTTCGTGCAGAGAATATAATCACAGTAAGTTCCTGTCATTAACAGGTGGTTTAACAGAGAATATAATTACAGTAAGTTCCTGTCATTAACAGGTGGTTTAACAGAGAATATAATTACAGTAAGTTCCTGTCATTAACAGGTGGTTTCCTTACATTACAGTAAGTTCCTGTCATTAACAGGTGGTTTAACAGAGAATATAATTACAGTAAGCTCCTGTCATTAACAGGTGGTTTAACAGAGAATATAATTACAGTAAGCTCCTGTCATTAACAGGTGGTTTAACAGAGAATATAATTACAGTAAGCTCCTGCTATTAACAGGTGGTTTCCTTAAAGGAAAAACAGTGTTGTTCTACAGATATTTACAGTCTCAAGCGTTCTGATCTATTTGGTGTTAATTCTGCTGTTCTGTTTTGTTGTGCTTTCGTCTTGTTGCTATGCATGTTGCTAGTGAAAGCCCAGTCCTGTTAGTGAAGGACCAGTCCTGTTAGTGAAGGACCAGTCCTGCTAGTGAAGCACCAGTCCTGTTAGTGAAGGACCAGTCCTGTTAGTGAAGGACCAGTCCTGCTAGTGAAAGCCCAGTCCTGTTAGTGAAGGACCAGTCCTGCTGGTGAAGGCCCAGTCCTGCTGGTGAAGGCCCAGTCCTGTTAGTGAAGGCCCAGTCCTGTTAGTGAAGGACCAGTCCTGTTAGTGAAGGACCAGTCCTGTTAGTGAAGGACCAGTCCTGCTAGTGAAGGACCAGTCCTGCTAGTGAGGGCCCAGTCCTGCTGGTGAGGGCCCAGTCCTGTTAGTGAAGGCCTAGTCCTGCTAGTGAAGCACCAGTCCTGTTAGTGAAGGACCAGTCCTGCTAGTGAAGGACCAGTCCTGCTGGTGAGGGCCCAGTCCTGTTAGTGAAGGCCTAGTCCTGCTAGTGAAGCACCAGTCCTGTTAGTGAAGGACCAGTCCTGCTAGTGAAGGACCAGTCCTGCTGGTGAGGGCCCAGTCCTGTTAGTGAAGGCCCAGTCCTGTTAGTGAAGGCCCAGTCCTGTTAGTGAAGGACCAGTCCTGTTAGTGAAGGCCCAGTCCTGTTAGTGAAGGACCAGTCCTGTTAGTGAAGGCCCAGTCCTGTTGGTGAAGGACCAGTCCTGCTAGTGAAGGCCCAGTCCTGTTGGTGAAGGACCAGTCCTGTTAGTGAAGGCCCAGTCCTGTTAGTGAAGGACCAGTCCTGTTAGTGAAGGACCAGTCCTGTTAGTGAAGGCCCAGTCCTGTTAGTGAAGGACCAGTCCTGTTAGTGAAGGACCAGTCCTGCTAGTGAAGGCCCAGTCCTGTTGGTGAAGGACCAGTCCTGTTAGTGAAGGCCCAGTCCTGTTAGTGAAGGACCAGTCCTGTTAGTGAAGGACCAGTCCTGTTAGTGAAGGACCAGTCCTGCTAGTGAAGGCCCAGTCCTGTTGGTGAAGGACCAGTCCTGTTAGTGAAGGCCCAGTCCTGTTAGTGAAGGACCAGTCCTGTTAGTGAAGGACCAGTCCTGCTAGTGAAGGACCAGTCCTGCTAGTGAAGGACCAGTCCTGCTAGTGAAGCACCAGTCCTGTTAGTGAAGGACCAGTCCTGCTAGTGAAGGCCCAGTCCTGCTAGTGAAGGCCCAGTCCTGCTAGTGAAGGACCAGTCCTGTTAGTGAAGGCCCAGTCCTGTTGGTGAAGGACCAGTCCTGCTAGTGAAGGACCAGTCCTGCTAGTGAAGGACCAGTCCTGTTAGTGAAGGCCCAGTCCTGTTGGTGAAGGACCAGTCCTGCTAGTGAAGGACCAGTCCTGCTAGTGAAGGCCCAGTCCTGCTAGTGAAGGCCCAGTCCTGCTAGTGAAGGACCAGTCCTGTTAGTGAAGGACCAGTCCTGTTAGTGAGGGCCCAGTCCTGCTAGTGAAGGCCCAGTCCTGCTAGTGAAGGCCCAGTCCTGTTGGTGAAGGACCAGTCCTGCTAGTGAAGGACCAGTCCTGTTAGTGAGGGCCCAGTCCTGCTAGTGAAGGACCAGTCCTGTTAGTGAGGGCCCAGTCCTGTTAGTGAAGGCCCAGTCCTGCTAGTGAAGGCCCAGTCCTGCTAGTGAAGGACCAGTCCTGCTAGTGAAGGACCAGTCCTGTTAGTGAAGGCCCAGTCCTGTTGGTGAAGGCCCAGTCCTGTTAGTGAAGGCCCAGTCCTGTTAGTGAAGGCCCAGTCCTGTTAGTGAAGGCCCAGTCCTGTTAGTGAAGGACCAGTCCTGCTAGTGAAGGCCCAGTCCTGCTAGTGAAGGCCCAGTCCTGTTAGTGAAGGCCCAGTCCTGCTAGTGAAGGCCCAGTCCTGCTAGTGAAGGCCCAGTCCTGCTAGTGAAGGCCCAGTCCTGCTAGTGAAGGACCAGTCCTGCTAGTGAAGGCCCAGTCCTGCTAGTGAAGGACCAGTCCTGTTAGTGAAGGCCCAGTCCTGCTAGTGAAGGCCCAGTCCTGCTAGTGAAGGCCCAGTCCTGCTAGTGAAGGCCCAGTCCTGCTAGTGAAGGCCCAGTCCTGCTAGTGAAGGCCCAGTCCTGCTAGTGAAGGACCAGTCCTGCTAGTGAAGGACCAGTTATCTTGTCCAGATTGAATTAGCAGCTCTTTGTCATATCATCCAAAGTATTAGGATGGACAACAAAGGATCAAATCAAATCAAATTTATTTGTCACATACACATGGTTAGCAGATGTTAATGGTCACATACACATGGTTAGCAGATGTTATTGGTCACATACACATGGTTAGCAGATGTTAATGGTCACATACACATGGTTAGCAGATGTTAATGGTCACATACACATGGTTAGCAGATGTTAATGGTCACATACACATGGTTAGCAGATGTTATTTGTCACATACACATGGTTAGCAGATGTTAATGGTCACATACACATGGTTAGCAGATGTTAATGGTCACATGGTTAGCAGATGTTAATGGTCACATACACATGGTTAGCAGATGTTAATGGTCACATTCACATGGTTAGCAGATGTTAATGGTCACATTCACATGGTTAGCAGATGTTAATGGTCACATACACATGGTTAGCAGATGTTAATGGTCACATTCACATGGTTAGCAGATGTTAATGGTCACATACACATGGTTAGCAGATGTTAATGGTCACATACACATGGTTAGCAGATGTTAATGGTCACATTCACATGGTTAGCAGATGTTAATGGTCACATACACATGGTTAGCAGATGTTAATGGTCACATACACATGGTTAGCAGATGTTAATGCGAGTATAGCGAAATGCTTGTGCTTCTAGTTCCGACAATGCAGTAATAACCAACGAGTAATCTAGCTAACAATTCCAAAACTACTTTCTTATACACAGTGTAAGGGGATAAAGAATATGTACATAAGGATATATGAATGAGTGATGGTCGGCTGTATTCCAGGTGTTGTTTACCCTAACCTAGCATGTACTCCAGGTGTTGTGATAAAGTGTGTTATTATAAAGTGATAAAGTGTGTTATTATAAAGTTATAAACCTACCCTGTACTCCTTGGAGAGCCTCTTCATCTTGTTGTTGAGCAGGAAGTAGACAGCCAGGGTGTGACAGGCTCTGTTGGTGAGCACGGCACTCAGCACCTCGCTGTGTTTGTAGCCCATCCTCTCTGTCATATGCAGTAATACCATGTGGTTGATCTCCTCAATGTGGATCCTAGAGAGACAGAGAGACGTCAGCCATCAGACCTGTGTGTGTGTGTACCTGTTGAGGTAGGGTGCTCCAGTGTTAGTGTTAGCGTTAACAGGTTCACACACAGGTTAACTGGCTGAGGTAGGGTGCTTCAGTGTTAGCGTGAGCCAGTTGACCTGTGTGTGTACCTGTTGAGGTAGGGTGCTCCAGTGTTAGTGTTAGCCAGTTGACCTGTGTGTGTACCTGTTGAGGTAGGGTGCTCCAGTGTTAGTGTTAGCCAGTTGACCTGTGTGTGTACCTGTTGAGGTAGGGTGCTCCAGTGTTAGTGTTAGCCAGTTGACCTGTGTGTGTGTGTACCTGTTGAGGTAGGGTGCTTCAGTGTTAGCGTGAGCCAGTTGACCTGTGTGTGTACCTGATTAGGTAGGGTGCTTCAGTGTTAGTGCTAGCCAGTTGACCTGTGTGTGTACCTGTTGAGGTAGGGTGCTCCAGTGTTAGCGTTAGCCAGTTGACCTGTGTGTGTGTGTACCTGTTGAGGTAGGGTGCTCCAGTGTTAGCATTAGCGTTAGCCAGTTGACCTGTATGTGTACCTGTTGAGGTAGGGTGCTCCAGTGTTAGCGTTAGCCAGTTGACCTGTGTGTGTACCTGTTGAGGTAGGGTGCTTTAGTGTTAGTGTTAGCCAGTTGACCTGTGTGTGTACCTGTTGAGGTAGGGTGCTCCAGTGTTAGTGTTAGCCAGTTGACCTGTATGTGTACCTGTTGAGGTAGGGTGCTCCAGTGTTAGCGTTAGCCAGTTGACCTGTGTGTGTACCTGTTGAGGTAGGGTGCTCCAGTGTTAGCGTTAGCCAGTTGACCTGTGTGTGTACCTGTTGAGGTAGGGTGCTTTAGTGTTAGTGTTAGCCAGTTGACCTGTGTGTGTACCTGTTGAGGTAGGGTGCTCCAGTGTTAGCGTTAGCCAGTTGACCTGTGTGTGTACCTGTTGAGGTAGGGTGCTCCAGTGTTAGCATTAGCGTTAGCCAGTTGACCTGTATGTGTACCTGTTGAGGTAGGGTGCTCCAGTGTTAGTGTTAGCCAGTTGACCTGTATGTGTACCTGTTGAGGTAGGGTGCTCCAGTGTTAGCGTTAGCCAGTTGACCTGTGTGTGTACCTGTTGAGGTAGGGTGCTTTAGTGTTAGCGTTAGCCAGTTGACCTGTGTGTGTACCTGTTGAGGTAGGGTGCTCCAGTGTTAGTGTTCGCCAGTTGACCTGTATGTGTACCTGTTGAGGTAGGGTGCTCCAGTGTTAGTGTTAGCCAGTTGACCTGTATGTGTACCTGTTGAGGTAGGGTGCTCCAGTGTTAGTGTTAGCCAGTTGACCTGTATGTGTACCTGTTGAGGTAGGGTGCTCCAGTGTTAGTGTTAGCCAGTTGACCTGTGTGTGTACCTGTTGAGGTAGGGTGCTCCAGTGTTAGCGTTAGCCAGTTGACCTGTGTATGTACCTGTTGAGGTAGGGTGCTCCAGTGTTAGCGTTAGCCAGTTGACCTGTGTGTGTACCTGTTGAGGTAGGGTGCTCCAGTGTTAGCGTTAGCCAGTTGACCTGTGTGTGTACCTGTTAAGGTAGGGTGCTCCAGTGTTAGCATTAGCGTTAGCCAGTTGACCTGTATGTGTACCTGTTGAGGTAGGGTGCTCCAGTGTTAGCGTTAGCCAGTTGACCTGTGTGTGTACCTGTTAAGGTAGGGTGCTCCAGTGTTAGCATTAGCGTTAGCCAGTTGACCTGTATGTGTACCTGTTGAGGTAGGGTGCTCCAGTGTTAGTGTTAGCCAGTTGACCTGTATGTGTACCTGTTGAGGTAGGGTGCTCCAGTGTTAGCGTTAGCCAGTTGACCTGTGTGTGTACCTGTTGAGGTAGGGTGCTCCAGTGTTAGTGTTAGCCAGTTGACCTGTGTGTGTACCTGTTGAGGTAGGGTGCTCCAGTGTTAGTGTTAGCCAGTTGACCTGTGTGTGTACCTGTTGAGGTAGGGTGCTACAGTGTTAGCGTTAGCCAGTTGACCTGTGTGTGTACCTGTTGAGGTAGGGTGCTCCAGTGTTAGTGTTAGCCAGTTGACCTGTGTGTGTACCTGTTGAGGTAGGGTGCTCCAGTGTTAGTGTTAGCCAGTTGACCTGTGTGTGTACCTGTTGAGGTAGGGTGCTTTAGTGTTAGCGTTAGCCAGTTGACCTGTGTGTGTACCTGTTGAGGTAGGGTGCTCCAGTGTTAGCGTTAGCCAGTTGACCTGTGTGTGTACCTGTTGAGGTAGGGTGCTCCAGTGTTAGCGTTAGCCAGTTGACCTGTGTGTGTACCTGTTGAGGTAGGGTGCTCCAGTGTTAGCGTTAGCCAGTTGACCTGTGTGTGTACCTGTTGAGGTAGGGTGCTCCAGTGTTAGCGTTAGCCAGTTGACCTGTGTGTGTACCTGTTGAGGTAGGGTGCTCCAGTGTTAGCGTTAGCCAGTTGACCTGTGTGTATACCTGTTGAGGTAGGGTGCTCCAGTGTTAGCGTTAGCCAGTTGACCTGTGTGTGTACCTGTTGAGGTAGGGTGCTCCAGTGTTAGTGTTAGCCAGTTGACCTGTGTGTGTACCTGTTGAGGTAGGGTGCTCCAGTGTTAGCGTTAGCCAGTTGTAGCCAGGAATCAGACATGACCTGGTGGATGTTGGGTCTCTTTGCTGGATCTGGTTCTAACAGCTTCTTCATTAGACAGATGGCCGCTGTGGGGGGGAGAGGGGGAGAGAGAGAGAGAGAGAGGAGGGGAGGGAGGAGAGAGAGAGGAGAGGGGGGAGAGAGAGGGGGGGGGAGGGGGGAGGAGGAGAGGAGAGGGGTAGAGAGGAGGTGAGGGGGAGAGATAGATGGAGAGAGAGGAGGAGAGGGGAGGGGTGAGGGAGAGAGAGAGGAGAGAGAGAGAAGAGGGGAGGGGTGAGGGAGAGAGAGAGGAGAGAGAGAGATGGAGAGAGAGAGAGGAGGAGAGATGGAGGGAGAGTGAGAGAGACAGAGGAGGGAAGAGAGAGAGAGATGGAGAGAAATGGAGAGAGGAAGATGGAGGGAGAGAGTGACAGAGGAGGGGGAGAGAGAGAGAGACAGAGAGAGGAGGAGAGAGAGAGAGAAATGGAAAGAGAGAGAGAGAGAAGAGGGAATGGGGTGAGAATTTGTTAAAGCTACAGTCTGGGATTTGAAAAACAAGAAAACAGCCGCCAGCCACTTGTTTTGGTACATTTGTTTTCTGTGTCTGTCTCTGTGTGCTCTCGTCTCTGTGTGCTCTCGTCTCTGTGTGCTCGTCTCTGAGTGCTCGTCTCTGTGTGCTCGTCTCTGTGTGCTCGTCTCTGTGTGCTCGTCTCTGTGTGCTCGTCTCTGTGTGCTCGTCTCTGTGTGCTCGTCTCTGTGTGCTCGTCTCTGTGTGCTCGTCTCTGTGTGCTCGTCTCTGTGTGCTCGTCTCTGTGCTCGTCTCTGTGTGCTCGTCTCTGTGTGCTCGTCTCTGTGTGCTCGTCTCTGTGTGCTCGTCTCTGTGTGCTCGTCTCTGTGTGTACCTGTAGAGAGAGAGGGCGGTAGAGGGTTCATATCCTTGTCCACCATCTTCTGGTGCAGAGCCCTGAGACTGAAGGGCTCCGCGGTGAAGGGAAGGCTGCCAGTCAGCATGGCGTACATGTTCACTCCTCTGTAAGGGACAACATGCACAGCAACGTTACACACCCGTGCACAACACTCACCCAGCCACTAATACATGTCTTAATAAATGAGTTCCAGTGAACTGGTTGAGAAGTGATCTCGTAGTTCGAATAGACGTCTTTACTGTTTACAGTCCAGAAGTGTATTTATTCTGACAGAGAAATAGGGTGTGTGACATGAAATCTGTTTGTTGTAAACGGTAGACATGAAATCTGTTTGTTGTAAACGGTAGACATGAAATCTGTTTGTTGTAAACGGTAGACATGAAATCTGTTTGTTGTAAACGGTAGACATGAAATCTGTTTGTTGTAAACGGTAGACATGAAATCTGTTTGTTGTAAACGGTAGACATGAAATCTGTTTGTTGTAAACGGTAGACATGAAATCTGTTTGTTGTAAACGGTAGACATGAAATCTGTTTGTTGTAAACGGTAGACATGAAATCTGTTTGTTGTAAACGGTAGACATGAAACGCATTTGTTGTAAACGGTAGACATGAAACGCATTTGTTGTAAACGGTAGACATGAAATCTGTTCGTTGTAAACGGTAGACATGAAATCTGTTCGTTGTAAACGGTAGACATGAAATCTGTTTGTTGTAAACGGTAGACATGAAATCTGTTCGTTGTAAACGGTAGACATGAAATCTGTTCGTTGTAAACGGTAGACATGAAATCTGTTCGTTGTAAACGGTAGACATGAAATCTGTTTGTTGTAAACGGTAGACATGAAATCTGTTCGTTGTAAACGGTAGACATGAAATCTGTTTGTTGTAAACGGTAGACATGAAATCTGTTTGTTGTAAACGGTAGACATGAAATCTGTTTGTTGTAAACGGTAGACATGAAATCTGTTCGTTGTAAACGGTAGACATGAAATCTGTTTGTTGTAAACGGTAGACATGAAATCTGTTTGTTGTAAACGGTAGACATGAAATCTGTTTGTTGTAAACGGTAGACATGAAATCTGTTCGTTGTAAACGGTAGACATGAAACGCATTTGTTGTAAACGGTAGACATGAAATCTGTTTGTTGTAAACGGTAGACATGAAATCTATTCGTTGTAAACGGTAGACATGAAATCTGTTTGTTGTAAACGGTAGACATGAAATCTGTTCATTGTAAACTGTTGTGTAGAAAACCTGTCAGTTGTATGGTTTATGTACTCAAATCAAATTTTATTTGTCACATACACATGGTTAGCAGATGTTAATGCGAGTGTAGCGAAATGCTTGTGCTTCTAGTTCCGACCGTGCAGTAATAACCAACAAGTAATCTAACAATTAAGAAAAAACAGAGCAGTGCATACTCACATGGACCAGACGTCCACCTTGGGGCCGTACTTCTTGCGGGACAGTAGTTCTGGAGCAGCGTAGGCTGGACTCCCACACTGCGTACTGAACGGGTCTGAGTAACCCAGGATCCCTGCACAGTTACTGAGACCAAAATCTACAGGGGGGGAAACAGGTTCTGAATGTCATTTAGGTGTTCTTAAAAGAGGGAGAGCGAGTAACAACGTAAAGACCGAACTGGTTAGAAAGGTGAAAAAACAAGGACATTTCTAAGTGACCCCAAACTTTTGAATGGTTATGTTATCTGTTGTTAATGAGCTGTTTGGTTTTATAATGTATATTATCTGTTATTAATGAGCTGTTTGGTTTTATAATGTATATTATCTGTTATTAATGAGCTGTTTGGTTTTATAATGTATATTATCTGTTATTAATGAGCTGTTTGGTTTTATAATGTATATTATCTGTTATTAATGAGCTGTTTGGTTTTATAATGTATATTATCTGTTATTAATGAGCTGTTTGGTTTTATAATGTATATTATCTGTTATTAATGAGCTGTTTGGTTTTATAATGTATATTATCTGTTATTAATGAGCTGTTTGGTTTTATAATGTATATTATCTGTTATTAATGCGCTGTTTGGTTTTATAATGTATATTATCTGTTATTAATGAGCTGTTTGGTTTTATAATGTATATTATCTGTTATTAATGAGCTGTTTGGTTTTATAATGTATATTATCTGTTATTAATGAGCTGTTTGGTTTTATAATGTATATTATCTGTTATTAATGAGCTGTTTGGTTTTATAATGTATATTATAAACTGGCTGTTTTGAGCCCTGAGTTCTGATTGGCTGGTTGGATGTTGGTAACCAGTTTATAATAACAATAAGGCACGGCTGCTGTAATGATGTTGGTAACCAGTTTATAATAACAATAAGGCACGGCTGCTGTAATGATGTTGGTAACCAGTTTATAATAACAATAAGGCACGGCTGCTGTAATGATGTTGGTAACCAGTTTATAATAACAATAAGGCACGGCTGCTGTAATGATGTTGGTAACCAGTTTATAATAACAATAAGGCACGGCTGCTGTAATGATGTTGGTAACCAGTTTATAGTAACAATAAGGCACGGCTGCTGTAATGATGTTGGTAACCAGTTTATAATAACAATAAGGCACGGCTGCTGTAATGATGTTGGTAACCAGTTTATAATAACAATAAGGCACGGCTGCTGTAATCATGTTGGTAACCAGTTTATAATAACAATAAGGCACGGCTGCTGTAATGATGTTGGTAACCAGTTTATAATAACAATAAGGCACGGCTGCTGTAATGATGTCGGTAACCAGTTTATAGTAACAATAAGGCACGGCTGCTGTAATGATGTTGGTAACCAGTTTATAATAACAATAAGGCACGGCTGCTGTAATGATGTTGGTAACCAGTTTATAATAACAATAAGGCACGGCTGCTGTAATGATGTTGGTAACCAGTTTATAATAACAATAAGGCACGGCTGCTGTAATGATGTTGGTAACCAGTTTATAACAACAATAAGGCACGGCTGCTGTAATGATGTTGGTAACCAGTTTATAATAACAATAAGGCACGGCTGCTGTAATCATGTTGGTAACCAGTTTATAACAGCAATAAGGCACGGCTGCTGTAATGATGTTGGTAACCAGTTTATAATAACAATAAGGCACGGCTGCTGTAATGATGTTGGTAACCAGTTTATAACAACAATAAGGCACGGCTGCTGTAATGATGTTGGTAACCAGTTTATAATAACAATAAGGCACGGCTGCTGTAATGATGTTGGTAACCAGTTTATAATAACAATAAGGCACGGCTGCTGTAATCATGTTGGTAACCAGTTTATAGTAACAATAAGGCACGGCTGCTGTAATGATGTTGGTAACCAGTTTATAATAACAATAAGGCACGGCTGCTGTAATCATGTTGGTAACCAGTTTATAATAACAATAAGGCACGGCTGCTGTAATCATGTTGGTAACCAGTTTATAGTAACAATAAGGCACGGCTGCTGTAATGATGTTGGTAACCAGTTTATAATAACAATAAGGCACGGCTGCTGTAATGATGTTGGTAACCAGTTTATAGTAACAATAAGGCACGGCTGCTGTAATGATGTTGGTAACCAGTTTATAATAACAATAAGGCACGGCTGCTGTAATGATGTTGGTAACCAGTTTATAATAACAATAAGGCACGGCTGCTGTAATGATGTTGGTAACCAGTTTATAGTAACAATAAGGCACGGCTGCTGTAATGATGTTGGTAACCAGTTTATAATAACAATAAGGCACGGCTGCTGTAATGATGTTGGTAACCAGTTTATAATAACAATAAGGCACGGCTGCTGTAATGATGTTGGTAACCAGTTTATAATAACAATAAGGCACGGCTGCTGTAATGATGTTGGTAACCAGTTTATAATAACAATAAGGCACGGCTGCTGTAATGATGTTGGTAACCAGTTTATAATAACAATAAGGCACGGCTGCTGTAATGATGTTGGTAACCAGTTTATAATAACAATAAGGCACGGCTGCTGTAATGATGTTGGTAACCAGTTTATAGTAACAATAAGGCACGGCTGCTGTAATGATGTTGGTAACCAGTTTATAATAACAATAAGGCACGGCTGCTGTAATGATGTTGGTAACCAGTTTATAATAACAATAAGGCACGGCTGCTGTAATGATGTTGGTAACCAGTTTATAATAACAATAAGGCACGGCTGCTGTAATGATGTTGGTAACCAGTTTATAATAACAATAAGGCACGGCTGCTGTAATGATGTTGGTAACCAGTTTATAATAACAATAAGGCACGGCTGCTGTAATGATGTTGGTAACCAGTTTATAATAACAATAAGGCACGGCTGCTGTAATGATGTTGGTAACCAGTTTATAATAACAATAAGGCACGGCTGCTGTAATGATGTTGGTAACCAGTTTATAGTAACAATAATGCACGGCTGCTGTAATGATGTTGGTAACCAGTTTATAATAACAATAAGGCACGGCTGCTGTAATGATGTTGGTAACCAGTTTATAATAACAATAAGGCACGGCTGCTGTAATGATGTTGGTAACCAGTTTATAATAACAATAATGCACGGCTGCTGTAATGATGTTGGTAACCAGTTTATAACAGCAATAAGGCACGGCTGCTGTAATGATGTTGGTAACCAGTTTATAATAACAATAAGGCACGGCTGCTGTAATGATGTTGGTAACCAGTTTATAATAACAATAAGGCACGGCTGCTGTAATGATGTTGGTAACCAGTTTATAATAACAATAAGGCACGGCTGCTGTAATGATGTTGGTAACCAGTTTATAACAGCAATAAGGCACGGCTGCTGTAATGATGTTGGTAACCAGTTTATAATAACAATAAGGCACGGCTGCTGTAATGATGTTGGTAACCAGTTTATAATAACAATAAGGCACGGTTGCTGTAATGATGTTGGTAACCAGTTTATAATAACAATAAGGCACGGCTGCTGTAATGATGTTGGTAACCAGTTTATAATAACAATAAGGCACGGCTGCTGTAATGATGTTGGTAACCAGTTTATAGTAACAATAAGGCACGGCTGCTGTAATGATGTTGGTAACCAGTTTATAATAACAATAAGGCACGGCTGCTGTAATGATGTTGGTAACCAGTTTATAATAACAATAAGGCACGGCTGCTGTAATGATGTTGGTAACCAGTTTATAGTAACAATAAGGCACGGCTGCTGTAATGATGTTGGTAACCAGTTTATAATAACAATAAGGCACGGCTGCTGTAATGATGTTGGTAACCAGTTTATAATAACAATAAGGCACGGCTGCTGTAATGATGTTGGTAACCAGTTTATAATAACAATAAGGCACGGCTGCTGTAATCATGTTGGTAACCAGTTTATAATAACAATAAGGCACGGCTGCTGTAATGATGTTGGTAACCAGTTTATAATAACAATAAGGCACGGCTGCTGTAATGATGTTGGTAACCAGTTTATAATAACAATAAGGCACGGCTGCTGTAATGATGTTGGTAACCAGTTTATAATAACAATAAGGCACGGCTGCTGTAATGATGTTGGTAACCAGTTTATAATAACAATAAGGCACGGCTGCTGTAATGATGTTGGTAACCAGTTTATAGTAACAATAAGGCACGGCTGCTGTAATGATGTTGGTAACCAGTTTATAATAACAATAAGGCACGGCTGCTGTAATGATGTTGGTAACCAGTTTATAATAACAATAAGGCACGGCTGCTGTAATGATGTTGGTAACCAGTTTATAATAACAATAAGGCACGGCTGCTGTAATGATGTTGGTAACCAGTTTATAATAACAATAAGGCACGGCTGCTGTAATGATGTTGGTAACCAGTTTATAATAACAATAAGGCACGGCTGCTGTAATGATGTTGGTAACCAGTTTATAGTAACAATAATGCACGGCTGCTGTAATGATGTTGGTAACCAGTTTATAATAACAATAAGGCACGGCTGCTGTAATGATGTTGGTAACCAGTTTATAATAACAATAAGGCACGGCTGCTGTAATGATGTTGGTAACCAGTTTATAATAACAATAATGCACGGCTGCTGTAATGATGTTGGTAACCAGTTTATAACAGCAATAAGGCACGGCTGCTGTAATGATGTTGGTAACCAGTTTATAATAACAATAAGGCACGGCTGCTGTAATGATGTTGGTAACCAGTTTATAATAACAATAAGGCACGGCTGCTGTAATGATGTTGGTAACCAGTTTATAATAACAATAAGGCACGGCTGCTGTAATGATGTTGGTAACCAGTTTATAACAGCAATAAGGCACGGCTGCTGTAATGATGTTGGTAACCAGTTTATAATAACAATAAGGCACGGCTGCTGTAATGATGTTGGTAACCAGTTTATAATAACAATAAGGCACGGTTGCTGTAATGATGTAATGATGTAAGGCACGGCTGCTGTAATGATGTTGGTAACCAGTTTATAATAACAATAAGGCACGGCTGCTGTAATGATGTTGGTAACCAGTTTATAATAACAATAAGGCACGGCTGCTGTAATGATGTTGGTAACCAGTTTATAATAACAATAAGGCACGGCTGCTGTAATGATGTTGGTAACCAGTTTATAATAACAATAAGGCACGGCTGCTGTAATGATGTTGGTAACCAGTTTATAATAACAATAAGGCACGGCTGCTGTAATGATGTTGGTAACCAGTTTATAATAACAATAAGGCACGGCTGCTGTAATGATGTTGGTAACCAGTTTATAATAACAATAAGGCACGGCTGCTGTAATGATGTTGGTAACCAGTTTATAATAACAATAAGGCACGGCTGCTGTAATGATGTTGGTAACCAGTTTATAATAACAATAAGGCACGGCTGCTGTAATGATGTTGGTAACCAGTTTATAATAACAATAAGGCACGGCTGCTGTAATGATGTTGGTAACCAGTTTATAATAACAATAAGGCACTGCTGTAATGATGTTGTAACCATGATGTTGGTAACCAGTTTATAATAACAATAAGGCACGGCTGCTGTAATGATGTTGGTAACCAGTTTATAATAACAATAAGGCACGGCTGCTGTAATGATGTTGGTAACCAGTTTATAGTAACAATAAGGCACGGCTGCTGTAATGATGTTGGTAACCAGTTTATAATAACAATAAGGCACGGCTGCTGTAATGATGTTGGTAACCAGTTTATAATAACAATAAGGCACGGCTGCTGTAATGATGTTGGTAACCACGGCGAAGGGCTGTGTCCAGACAGTCCGTGTTGTGCATTAGAACAGCCCTCAGCCGCGGTATATTGGCTATATACCACACCCCCTCGGGCCTTCACCGCTTAAATACATGCGTTATAATGTACACTCCCCTTGGTATTTATTTGGACAATGAAGCTAAAACGTTTAATTTCAGCTCTATAATTCAGCCTTTTCAGATTTGATCAAATGTGTCATTTGAGGTGACAGTACTGAACGTCACCTGATATTTGAGGGTATTTTCATAGAGTGGAGCAGCGGTCTAAAAGCCGATGCATATTTGTTGATCAGAGCAGGGTTGGTTAGCAGAGAGACAGAGACAGAGCAAGGTTGGTTAACAGAGAGACAGAGACAGAGCAAGGTTGGTTAGCAGAGAGACAGAGACAGAGCAAGGTTGGTTAACACAGACACAGAGACAGAGCAGGGTTGGTTAACACAGAGACAGAGCAGGGTTGGTTAACACAGACACAGAGACAGAGCAGGGTTGGTTAAGAGAGACAGAGACAGAGGAGGGTTGGTTAACACAGACACATAGACAGTGCAAGGTTGGTTAACACAGAGACAGAGCAGGTTTGGGTAACAGAGAGACATAGACAGAGGAGGGTTGGTTAACACAGAGACAGAGCAGGGTTGGTTAACACAGAGACAGAGCAGGGTTGGTTAACACAGACAGAGCAGGGTTGGTTAACACAGACACAGAGCAGGGTTGGTTAACACAGACACAGAGCAGGGTTGGTTAACACAGACACAGAGCAGGGTTGGTTAACAGAGAGACAGAGCAGGGTTGGTTAACACAGACACAGAGCAGGGTTGGTTAACACATACACAGAGACAGAGCAGGGTTGGTTAACACAGACACAGAGACAGAGCAGGGTTTGTTAACACAGACACACAGAGACAGAGCAGGGTTGGTTAACACAGAGACAGAGCAGGGTTGGTTAACCCAGACACAGAGACAGAGCAGGGTTGGTTAACACATACACAGAGACAGAGCAGGGTTGGTTAACACAGACACACAGAGACAGAGCAGGGTTGGTTAACACAGACAGAGACAGAGCAGGGTTGGTTAACACAGACACACAGAGACAGAGCAGGGTTGCTTAACAGAGAGACAGAGCAGGGTTGGTTAACACAGACACACAGAGACAGAGCAGGGTTGCTTAACAGAGAGACAGAGCAGGGTTTGTTAACACAGACACACAGAGACAGAGCAGGGTTGCTTAACAGAGAGACAGAGCAGGGTTGGTTAACACAGACACAGAGCAGGGTTGGTTAACACAGACACAGAGCAGGGTTGGTTAACACAGAGACAGAGCAGGGTTGGTTAACACAGAGACAGAGCAGGGTTGGTTAACACATACACAGAGACAGAGCAGGGTTGGTTAACACAGACAGAGACAGAGCAGGGTTGGTTAACACAGACACACAGAGACAGAGCAGGGTTGGTTAACACAGACAGAGACAGAGCAGGGTTGGTTAACACAGACATACAGAGCAGGGTTGGTTAACACACACAGAGACAGAGCAGGGTTGGTTAGCACAGAGACAGAGCAAGGTTCGTTAACACAGACACAGAGACAGAGCAGGGTCGGTTAACACAGACAGAGCGGGGTTGGTTAACAGAGACAGAGCAGGGTTGGTTAACAGAGACAGCGCAGGGTTGGTTAACACAGACAGAGCAGGGTTGGTTAACACAGACAGGGCAGGGTTGGTTAACAGAGACAGGGCAGGGTTGGTTAACACAGACACAGAGCATGGTTGGTTAATTAAACAGTTGTACCTATGAGCTTGATGTGTTCATGTTCATCCAACAGCAGGTTTTCAATTTTCAGGTCCCTGTGAGACAGACACACAGAGGTCAACAGAGAACACAGAGGTCAACCTTTTCAGCACAGTGACCACACACACACTGTGACCACACACACACTGTGACCACACACACACTGTGACCACACACACACTGTGACCACACACACACAGTGACCACACACACACAGTGACCACACACACACAGTGACCACACACACACAGTGACCACACACACACACTGTGACCACACACACACTGTGACTACACACACACTGTGACTACACACACACAGTGACCACACACACACTGTGACCACACAAGTTCTGGCCTGGTTTAGATCTTATCTGTTGGAAAGATATCAGTTTGTCCCTGTGAACGGTTTGTCCTCTGACAAATCAACTGTAAATTTCGGTGTTCCTCAAGGTTCCGTTTTAGGACCACTATTGTTTTCACTATATATTTTACATCTTGGGGATGTCATTCGAAAACATAATGTTAACTTTCACTGCTATGCGGATGACACACAGCTGTACATTTCAATGAAACATGAAACAAGCCCCAAAATTAACCTCGCTGGAAGCATGTGTTTCAGACATAAGGAAGTGGATGGCTGGAAACTTTCTACTTTTAATCTCGGACAAAACAGGGATGATTGTTCTAGGTCCCAAGAAACAAAGAGATCTTCTGTTGAATCTGACAATTAATCTTGATGGTTGTACAGTCGTCTCAAATAAAACTGTGAAGGACCTCGGCGTTACTCTGGACCCTGATCTCTCTTTTGAAAAACATATCAAGACCATTTCAAGGACAGCTTTTTTCCATCTACGTAACATGGCAAAAATCTGAACATTTCTGTCCAAAAATGTATCCATGCTTTTGTTACTTCTCGGTTAGACTACTGCAATGCTCTACTTTCCGGCTACCCGGATAAAGCACTAAATAAACTTCAGTTAGTGCTAAACACGGCTGCTAGAATCCTGACTAGAACCAAAACATTTGATCATATTACTCCAGTGCTAGCGTCCCTACACTGGCTTCCTGTCAAAGCAAGGGCTGATTTCAAGGTTTTACTGCTAACCTACAAAGCATTACATGGGCTTGCTCCTACCTAGCTCTCTGATTTGGTCCTGCCGTACATACCTACACGTACGCTACGGTCACAAGACTCAGGCCTCCTAATTGTCCCTAGAATTTCTAAGCAAACAGCTGGAGGCAGGGCTTTCTCCTATAGAGCTCCATTTTTATGGAATGGTCTGCCTACCCATGTCAGAGACGCAAACTCGGTCTCAACCTTTAAGTCTTTACTGAAGACTCATCTCTTCAGTGGGTCATATGATTGAGTGTAGTGTGGCCCAGGAGTGGGAAGGTGAACGGAAAGGCTCTGGAGCAACGAACCACCCTTGCTGTCTCTGCCTGGCCGGTTCCCCTCTTTCCACTGGGATTCTCTGCCTCTAACCCTATTACAGGGGCTGGGTCACTGGCTTACTGGGGCTCTCTCATGCCGTCCCTGGAAGGGGTGCGTCACCTGAGTGGGTTGAGTCACTGACGTGGTCTTCCTGTCTGGGTTGGCGCCCCCCCTTGGGTTGTGCCGAGGCGGAGATCTTTGTGGGCTATACTCAGCCTTGTCTCAGGATGGTAAGTTGGTGGTTGAAGATATCCCTCCAGTGGTGTGGGGGCTGTGCTTTGGCAAAGTGGGTGGGGTTATATCCTTCCTGTTTGGCCCTGTCTGGGGGTGTCCTTGGATGGGTCCACAGTGTCTCCTGACCCCTCCTGTCTCAGCCTCCAGTATTTATGCTGCAGTAGTTTATGTGTCGGGGGGCTAGGGTCAGTTTGTTATATCTGGAGTACTTCTCCTGTCCAATTCGGTGTCCTGTGTGAATCTAAGTGTGCGTTCTCTAATTCTCTCCTTCTCTCTCTCGGAGGACCTGAGCCCTAGGACCATGCCCCAGGACTACCTGACATGATGACTCCTTGCTGTCCCCAGTCCACCTGGCCGTGCTGCTGCTCCAGTTTCAACTGAACCGCGGCCCTAGGACCATGCCCCAGGACTACTTGACATGATGACTCCTTGCTGTCCCCAGTCCACCTGAACATCTTGGCCATGTTCTGTTATAATCTCCACCCGGCACAGCCAGAAGAGGACTGGCCACCCCACATAGCCTGGTTCCTCTCTAGGTTTCTTCCTAGGTTCTGGCCTTTCTAGGGAGTTTATCCTAGCCACCGTGCTTCTACACCTGCATTGCTTGCTGTTTGGGGTTTTAGGCTGGGTTTCTGTACAGCACTTTGAGATATCAGCTGATGTACGAAGGGCTTTATAAATACATTTGATTTGACCACACACACACTGTGACCGACTGTCAATGTATAGTAGTACATTAGTATAGTCTGATCACTCAGACTGTCCTCCCGACATTGTGTGTGTCTACATGTGTGTGTGTGTGTGTGTCTACCTGTCTGAGTGTCTATGTCTGTGTGTGTGTCTACCTGTGAGTGTGTGTGTGTCTACCTGTGAGTGTGTGTTTACCTGTGTGTGTGTGTGTGTGCGTCTACCTGTGTGTGCGTCTACCTGTGTGTGTGTGTGTCTCCCTCTACCTGTGTGTGTGTGTGTCTTCCTGTGTGTGTGTGTCTTCCTGTGTGTGTGTGTCTACCTGTGTGTGTGTCTACCTGTGTGTGTGTGTGTGTGTGTGTGTGTGTGTGTGTGTGTGTGTGTGTGTGTGTGTGTGTGTGTGTGTCTACCTGTGTGTGTGTGTGTGTGTCTACCTGTGTGTGTGTGTGTGTGTCTACCTGTGTGTGTGTGTGTGTCTACCTGTGTGTGTGTGTGTGTGTGTGTGTCTACCTGTGTGTGTGTGTGTGTCTGTGTGTCTACCTGTGTGTGTGTGTGTCTACCTGTGTGTGTGTCTACCTGTGTGTGTGTGTGTGTGTGTGTCTACCTGTGTGTGTGTGTGTGTGTGTGTGTGTCTACCTGTGTGTGTGTCTGTGTGTCTACGTGTGTGTGTGTGTGTGTGTGTGTGTGTGTGTGTGTGTGTGTGTGTGTGTGTGTACCTGTGCACCACTCCAGCTCTGTGTAGATGTTCCACAGCCATCACCAGCTGCCGAACGTATTTCTGAGTCTCTCTCTCGTCCAGCTTCTTCTTATCGTAGATCCGGTTCATGAGGTTTCCTCCAGGACACAACTCCATCACCAGGTAGTAACTGATGATAACAGAACACAACTCCATCACCAGGTAGTAACTGATGATAACAGAACACAACTCCATCACCAGGTAGTAACTGATGATAACAAAACACAACTCCATCACCAGGTAGTAACTGATGATAACAAATGACAGGACACAACTCCATCACCAGGTAGTAACTGATGATAACAGAACACAACTCCATCACCAGGTAGTAACTGATGATAACAGAACACAACTCCATCACCAGGTAGTAACTGATGATAACAGAACACAACTCCATCACCAGGTAGTAACTGATGATAACAGAACACAACTCCATCACCAGGTAGTAACTGATGATAACAAACACAACTCCATCACCAGGTAGTAACTGATGATAACAAATGATGACACAACTCCATCACCAGGTAGTAACCGATGATAACAGAACACAACTCCATCACCAGGTAGTAACTGATGATAACAGAACACAACTCCATCACCAGGTAGTAACTGATGATAACAGAACACAACTCCATCACCAGGTAGTAACTGATGATAACAGAACACAACTCCATCACCAGGTAGTAACTGATGATAACAGAACACAACTCCATCACCAGGTAGTAACTGATGATAACAGAACACAACTCCATCACCAGGTAGTAACTGATGATAACAGAACACAACTCCATCACCAGGGAGTAACTGATGATAACAGAACACAACTCCATCACCAGGTAGTAACTGATGATAACAAATGACAGGACACAACTCCATCACCAGGTAGTAACTGATGATAACAGAACACAACTCCATCACCAGGTAGTAACTGATGATAACAGAACACAACTCCATCACCAGGTAGTAACTGATGATAACAAAACACAACTCCATCACCAGGTAGTAACTGATGATAACAGAACACAACTCCATCACCAGGTAGTAACTGATGATAACAAATGACAGGACCAGTATAGTATAGTACCTGTTCTCAGTCTCCAGTATGTCCAGAAGCTGGGTGATGTTAGGATGTCTGATCATCTGTTGGATTTGACCTTCTCTACGGAGGTTCTTAGTCACGTAAGAGTCCTTCTTCGCCTTCCTCTTATCGATCACCTTTACCGCGACCTGGGACAGGGAGGAGGTGGGGGGGAGTGAGAAAAAAATACACAAATCAGTCTAGATTCTGGCTGCGTTTCAAACTCATTAAAGACACCCTCTCCTACCCTCGCCTCGCCCTGGCCCCTCCTACCCTCGCCTCTGGCCCTCTCCTACCCTCGCCTCTGGCCCTCTCCTACCCTCGCCTCTGGCCCTCTCCTACCCTCGCCTCTGGCCCTCTCCTACCCTCGCCTTTTGCCCTCTCCTACCCTCGCCTCTGGCCCTCTCCTACCCTCGCCTCTGGCCCTCTCCTACCCTCGCCTCTGGCCCTCTCCTACCCTCGCCTCTGGCCCTCTCCTACCCTCGCCTCTGGCCCTCTCCTACCCTCGCCTCTGGCCCTCTCCTACCCTCGCCTCTGGCCCTCTCCTACCCTCGCCTCTGGCCCTCTCCTACCCTCGCCTCTGGCCCTCTCCTACCCTCGCCTCTGGCCCTCTCCTACCCTCGCCTCTGGCCCTCTCCTACCCTCGCCTCTTGCCCTCTCCTACCCTCGCCTCTGGCCCTCTCCTACCCTCGCCTTTTGCCCCTCTCCTGGCCCTCTCCCCTCGCCTCTGGCCCCTCTCCTACCCTCGCCTCTTGCCCTCTCCTACCCTCGCCTCTGGCCCTCTCCTACCCTCGCCTCTTGCCCTCTCCTACCCTCGCCTCTGGCCCTCTCCAACCCTCGCCTCTGGCCCTCTCCTACCCTCGCCTCTGGCCCTCTCCTACCCTCGCCTCTGGCCCTCTCCTACTAGGCCTCGCCTCTGGCCCTCTCCTCATTCGCCTAGCCCTCCTACCCGCCTCTGGCATCTCCTACCCTCGCCTCTGGCCCTCTCCTACCCTCGACATGCCTCTATACCCTTGCCTGTTTGTATATAAAGCACCCTCGCTACCTTTTGCCCTCTCCTACCCTCGCATTTCCGGCCCGGTCCTGAAACCCTCGCCGCCAGTTTGCCCTCTCAGACAGCCCGACTCTCGCCACTCTCTGGGACACCCCGCCTCGCTTGCCTCTCTCAGCCCGCCTCGCCCTCTCCTGGGACTCCCGACCTCGCCTCTCTCTGAGACCCCCGCCTCTGGCCCTCTCCTGGGACCCCGCCTCTGGCCCTCTCCTGGGACCCCGCCTCTGGCCACTCTCTACCCTCGCCTCGCCACTCTCCTACCCTCGCCCTGGCCACTCCTGGGACCCTCGCCTTTTGCCCTCGCCTACCCTCGCCCTTTTGCCCTCTCCTACCCTCGCCTTTTGCCCTCTCCTAGCCTCGCCTCTGGCCCTCTCTGGGACAGCCCAACCTCGCCTCTGGCCCTCTCCTACCTCGCCTCTTGCCCTTGGGGGAATCCCCTGTATATAGTAACCATATCTGTCGTCGGTCCAAACGATTAGCTAGGCAGGCTAACCTTAGTTAGCTAATTAATTTGCTAGCTATAATACAGTAGGCATCTATTAATAATGATATATTTAATATAAGTAGACATGCAATGCAATTGGCTGTCCACTCCCTGTATATAGTAACCTGTCCTGGTCTGTCTCCACTCCCTGTATATAGTAAGCACCCACAAGCTACCAGAGGCAGAAAACACAATCGTCATGGGACGAACAGGTGAAACATTTCCGGCCAAAGGGCGGTCCATTTAAAATGAATTCCGCCCTGCAAGTGTGAACTCGTCAGACGTCAGACAGCCCGACCTCGCCACTCTCTGAGACAGCCCGACCTCGCCACTCTCTGAGACAGCCCGACCTCGCCACTCTCTGGGACAGTAACCCCGACCTCGCCACTCTCTGGGACAGCCCGACCTCGCCACTCTCTGGGACAGCCCGACCTCGCCACTCTCTGTAGACAGCCCGACCTCGCCACTCTCTGAGACAGCCCGACCTCGCCACTCTCTGAGACAGCCCGACCTCGCCACTCTCTGAGACAGCCCGTCCCTCGCCACTCTCTGAGACAGCGACCTCGACCTCTCCTGAGACAGCCCGACCTCGCCACTCTCTGAGACAGCCCGACCTCGCCACTCTCTGGGACAGCCCGACCTCGCCACTCTCTGGGACAGCCCGACCTCGCCACTCTCTGGGACAGCCCGTCCCACGCCACTCTCTGGGACAGCCCGACCTCGCCACTCTCTGGGACAGCATGACCTCGCCACTCTCTGGGACAGCCCGACTTCCTGTATATAGTAACCTGTCCTGTCCTGGTCTGTCTCCACTCGCTGTATATAGTAACCTGTCCTGTCCTGGTCTGTCTCCACTCGCTGTATATAGTAACCTGTCCTGTCCTGGTCTGTCTCCACTCGCTGTATATAGTAACCTGTCCTGGTCTGTCTCCACTTCCTGTATATAGTAACCTGTCCTGGTCTGTCTCCACTCCCTGTATATAGTAACCTGTCCTGTCCTGGTCTGTCTCCACTCGCTGTATATAGTAACCTGTCCTGTCCTGGTCTGTCTCCACTCGCTGTATATAGTAACCTGTCCTGTCCTGGACTGTCTCCACTCGCTGTATATAGTAACCTGTCCTGGTCTGTCTCCACTCCCTGTATATAGTAACCTGTCTTGGTTTCTCCTACTATAGCAGCACAGTGTGTGTTCATTAGGAGAGTTGTGTCTTTGTGGCAGATGGAAGACATTAACAAACCATTTGGCTGCCCTTCCTCACATTTAACAGCCCAGGGACCACGTCCTGGTCTGCGCAGGCACGCACGCACACACACACACACACGCACACACACAAATGACTCTATGCCACAGGCCAAATAAGGTCTTTCTCAGTTAATTACAACAAACAGCAGATTATGAGACCTCCCACTGTCTCAATCCCACTCCCTCCACTACCTCCCACTGTCTCAATTCCACTACCTCCCACTGTCTATAGTAACCTGTCCTGGTCTGTTTCCTCCCACTGTCTCTGTACCTCCCAGTAACCAATCCCCTACCTGTCTCCACCTCCCTGGTCTCAATGTCCACTACCTCCACTACCTCCCACTGTCTCAATCCCACTACCTCCTGTCTCAATCCCACCACCTCCCACTGTCTCAATCCCACTACCTCCCACTGTCTCAATTCCACTACCTCCACTACCTCCACTGTCTCCATCCCACTACCTCCACTAACCCCCACTGTCTCAGTCCCACTACCTCCACTACCTCCACTGTCTCCATCCCACTACCTCCACTACCCCCCACTGTCTCAATCCCACTACCTCCACTACCTACCACTGTCTCAATCCCACTACCCCCACTACCTCCCACGGTCTCAATTCCACTACCTCCCGGTGGTCTCAATCCCATTACCTCCCACTGTCTCAATCCCACTACCTTCCACTGTCTCAATCCCACCCTCCTCACCCACTGTCTAACATCCCCACCTCCATCTCCCACGGTCTCGCACGCAGGCACCACCCACTACCTCCCACTGTCTCAATCCCACTACCTCTCACAAATCTCAATTCCACAACCCACTACCTCCCACTGTCTCAATCCCACAGATTACCTCCACCACCTCCCACGGTCTCAATTCCACTACCTCCACTACCTCCCACTGTCTCAATTACCCCCACTACCTCCCACTGTCTCAATTCCACTACCTCCCACGGTCTCAATTCCACTACCTCCCACTGTCTCAATCCCACTACCTCCACCACCTCCCACGGTCTCAATACCTCCACTACCTCCCACTGTCTCAATCCCACTACCTCCCACTGTCTCACTGTCCACTAACTCCCACTACCTCCCACTGTCTCACTACCTCCACTGCCTCCCACTGTCTCAATCCCACTACCCCCACTACCTCCCACTGTCTCAATCCCACTACCCCCACTACCTCCCACTGTCTCAATTCCACTACCTCCCACGGTCTCAACTCCCACTAATCCCACTACCTCCCACTGTCTCAATCCCACTACCTCCACTACCTCCCACTGTCTCAATCCCACTACCTCCACTACCTCCCACTGTCTCAATCCCACTACCTCCACTACCTCCCACTGTCTCAATCCCCACTCCCACGGTCTCAATTCCACTACCTCCCACTGTCTCAATCCCACTACCTCCACTACCTCCCACTGTCTCAATCCCACTACCTCCACTACCTCCCACTGTCTCAATCCCACTACCTCCCACTGTCTCAATCCCACTACCTCCACTACCTACCACTGTCTCAATCCCACTACCCCCACTACCTCCCACTGTCCACTACCTCCACTACCTCCCACTGTCTCAATCCCACTACCTCCCACTGTCTCTCCCACTACCTCCCACTGTCTCAATCCCACTACCTCCACTACCTCCCACTGTCTCAAATCCCACTACCTCCCACTGTCTCAATCACTACCTCCACTACCTCCCACTGTCTCAATCCCACTACCTCCACTACCTCAATCCCACTACCTCCACTACCTCCCACTGTCTCCATCCCACTACCTCCCACTGTCTCAATTCCACTACCTCCCACGGTCTCAATTCCACTACCTCCCACTGTCTCAATCCCACTACCTCCCACTGTCTCAATCCCACTACCTCCACCACCTCCCACTGTCTCAATCCCATTACCTCCACCACCTCCCACTGTCTCAATCCCACTACCTCCACTACCTACCACTGTCTCCTCCCCTCCCACTGTCTCCCTCCTCCCCTCCCACCTCGTCTCCTCCTCCCCTCCCACTCGTCTCCCTCCTCCCACCTCCACCACCTCCCACTGTCTCCTCCCACCTCCTCCACCTCCCCTCCACCTCTCCCTCTCTCCTCGCTTCCCATCTCCCCTGCCACCCTCTCCTCCCCTCCCCTCCCACCTCACTCCACCCCACCCCCTTCCACCTCGCTCCACCCCACCTTTGTCCTCCCCTCCCACCCTCGCTCCACCCACCTCTGTCCTCCCCTCCCACCTCGCTCCACCCCACCTGTCCTCCCCTCCCACCTCTCTCCTCCCCTCCCACCTCACTCCACCCCACCCCACCCCCTTCCACCTCGCTCCACCCCACCTTTGTCCTCCCCTCCCACCTCGCTCCACCCCACCTCTCTCCTCCCCTCCCACCTCTCTCCTCCCCTCCCTCCTCTCTGACTGTTATTGCCAAATGTTTGCATCATCCACACAAAGAGAACGAGAGGAGGAGGGGGGAAAAGGAGAAGAGCTTTCTCTCTCTCTGCTCTCCTCAGCAACAGAGTGAAAAGGGGTACAGGGAAGGGGGGGGTCTAATTCAAGTCACACACACACACACAGGTATACGACATCGCAGCCCCGAGCTGATGGAATTACTATGAAACACAAATACCTTTTATCAAAGACATAATTTAATATGTAAGTACCTCAATGTGCATATAAAATGTATATGAGATTGAGAGAGAGAGGGGTAGAGAGAGAGAGAGAGAGAGAGAGACCTAAATGCCAGAACCTGACACCCTCAGCACACAGGGGGACAAACACCTGCCTGGAGGTGACAGCATTCCCTCCCCCATATTCCCCCCTAGGCACAACTATGACAACATAATCAACAAAAACGGGTCACAACTCCTGCAGCTCTGTCGCACGCTGGGTATGTACATAGTCAATGGTAGGTTTCGAGGGGACTCCTATGGAAGGTACACCTACAGCTCATCTCTTGGCAGTAGTACTGTCGACTACTTTATCACTGACCTCAACCCAGAGTCTCTCAGAGCGTTCACAGTCAGCCCACTGACACCCCTATCAGACTACAGCAAAATCACAGTCGACATGAACAGAGCAATACTCAATCATGAGGCATCAAAATCAAATGAACTGAGAAATAAATCAAATCAAATCAAATTTTATTTGGTCACATACACATGGTTAGCAGATGTTAATGCGAGTGTAGCGAAATGCTTGTGCTTCTAGTTCCGACAATGCAGTAATAACCAACAAGTAATCTAACTAACGATTCCTAAACTTATTGTCTTATACACAGTGTAAGGGGATAAAGAATATGTACATAAGGATATATGAATGAGTGATGGTACAGAGCAGCATAGGCAAGATACAGTAGATGGTATCGAGTACAGTATATACATATGAGATGAGTATGTAAACAAAGTGGCATAGTTAAAGTGGCTAGTGATACATGTATTACATAAAGATGCAGTAGATGATATAGAGTACAGTATATACGTATACATATGAGATGAATAATGTAGGGTATGTAAACATTATATTAGGTAGCATTGTTTAAAGTGGCTAGTGATATATTTACATCAATTCCCATTATTAAAGTGGCTGGAGTTGAGTCAGTGTGTTGGCAGCAGCCACTCAATGTTAGTGGTGGCTGTATAACAGTCTGATGGCCTTGAGATAGAAGCTGTTTTTCAGTCTCTCGGTCCCAGCTTTGATGCACCTGTACTGACCTCGCCTTCTGGATGATAGCGGGGAGAACAGGCAGTGGCTCGGGTGGTTGATGTCCTTGATGATCTTTATGGCCTTCCTGTAACATCGGGTGGTGTAGGTGTCCTGGAGGGCAGGTAGTTTGCCCCCGGTGATGCGTTGTGCAGACCTCACTACCCTCTGGAGAGCCTTACGGTTGAGGGCGGAGCAGTTGCCGTACCAGGCGGTGATACAACCCGCCAGGATGCTTTCGATTGTGCATCTGTAGAAGTTTGTGAGTGCTTTTGGTGACAAGCCGAATTTCTTCAGCCTCCTGAGGTTGAAGAGGCGCTGCTGCGCCTTCTTCACGATGCTGTCTGTGTGGGTGGACCAATTCAGTTGTCTGTGATGTGTATGCCGAGGAACTTAAAACTTGCTACTCTCTCCACTACTGTTCCATCGATGTGGATAGGGGGGTGTTCCCTCTGCTGTTTCCTGAAGTCCACAATCATCTCCTTAGTTTTGTTGACGTTGAGTGTGAGGTTATTTTCCTGACACCACACTCCGAGGGCCCTCACCTCCTCCCTGTAGGCCGTCTCATCGTTGTTGGTAATCAAGCCTACCACTGTTGTGTCGTCCGCAAACTTGATGATTGAGTTGGAGGCGTGCGTGGCCACGCAGTCGTGGGTGAACAGGGAGTACAGGAGAGGGCTCAGAACACACCCTTGTGGGGCCCCAGTGTTGAGGATCAGCGGGGAGGAGATGTTGTTACCTACCCTCACCACCTGGGGGCGGCCCGTCAGGAAGTCCAGTACCCAGTTGCACAGGGCGGGGTCGAGACCCAGGGTCTCGAGCTTGATGACGAGCTTGGAGGGTACTATGGTGTTGAATGCCGAGCTGTAGTCGATGAACAGCATTCTCACATAGGTATTCCTCTTGTCCAGATGGGTTAGGGCAGTGTGCAGTGTGGTTGAGATTGCATCGTCTGTGGACCTATTTGGGCGGTAAACAAATTGGAGTGGGTCTAGGGTGTCAGGTAGGGTGGAGGTGATATGGTCCTTGACTAGTCTCTAGGTAGTCGTTTAGCTCAGTTACCTTAGCTTTCTTGGGAACAGGAACAATGGTGGCCCTCTTGAAGCATGTGGGAACAGCAGACTGGTATAGGGATTGATTGAATATGTCCGTAAACACACCAGCCAGCTGGTCTGCGCATGCTCTGAGGGCGCGGCTGGGGATGCCGTCTGGGCCTGCAGCCTTGCGAGGGTTAACACGTTTAAATGTTTTACTCACCTCGGCTGCAGTGAAGGAGAGACCGCATGTTTCCGTTGCAGGCCGTGTCAGTGGCACTGTATTGTCCTCAAAGCGGGCAAAAAAGTTATTTAGTCTGCCTGGGAGCAAGACAACCTGGTCCGTGACTGGGCTGGATTTCTTACTGTAGTCCGTGATTGACTGTAGACCCTGCCACATGCCTCTTGTGTCTGAGCCGTTGAATTGGGATTTTACTTTGTCTCTGTACTGACGCTTAGCTTGTTTGATAGCCTTGCGGAGGGAATAGCTGCACTGTTTGTACTCGGTCATGTTACCAGACACCTTGCCCTGATTGAAAGCAGTGGTTCGCGCTTTCAGTTTCACACGAATGCTGCCATCAATCCACGGTTTCTGGTTAGGGAATGTTTTAATCGTTGCTATGGGAACGACATCTTCAACGCACGTTCTAATGAACTCGCACACCGAATCAGCGTATTCGTCAATGTTGTTATCTGACGCAATACAAAACATGTCCCAGTCCACGTGATGGAAGCAGTCTTGGAGTGTGGAGTCAGCTTGGTCGGACCAGCGTTGGACAGACCTCAGTGTGGGAGATTCTTGTTTTAGTTTCTGTCTATAGGCAGGTATCAGTAAAATTGAGTCGTGGTCAGCTTTTCCGAAAGGGGGGCGGGGCAGGGCCTTATATGCGTCGCGGAAGTTAGAGTAGCAGTGATCCAAGGTTTTTCCACCCCTGGTTGCGCAATCGATATGCTGATAAAATTTAGGGAGTCTTGTTTTCAGATTAGCCTTGTTAAAATCCCCAACAACAATGAATGCAGCCTCCGGATAAATGGTTTCCAGTTTGCAAAGAGTTAAATAAAGTTCGTTCAGAGCCATCGATGTGTCTGCTTGGGGGGGATATATACGGCTGTGATTATAATCAAAGAGAATTCTCTTGGTAGGTAATGCGGTCTACATTTGATTGTGAGGAATTCTAAATCAGGTGAACAGAAGGATTTGAGTTCCTGTATGTTTCTGTGATCACAGCACGCCTCGTTAGCCATAAGGCATACACCCCCACCCCTCTTCTTACCAGAAAGGTGTTTGTTTCTGTCGGCGCGATGCGTGGAGAAACCCGTTGGCTGCACCGCTTCGGATAGCGTCTCTCCAGTGAGCCATGTTTCCGTGAAGCACAGAACGTTACAGTCTCTGATGTCCCTCTGGAATGCTACCCTTGCTCGGATTTCATCAACCTTGTTGTCAAGAGACTGGACATTGGCAAGAAGAATGCTAGGGAGTGGTGCACGGTGTGCCCGTCTCCGGAGTCTGACCAGAAGACCGCCTCGTTTCCCTCTTTTTCTGAGTCGTTTTTTTTGGTCGCTGAATGCGATCCATTCCGTTGTCCTGTTTGTAAGGCAGAACACAGGATCCGCGTCGCGAAAAACATATTCTTGGTCGTACTGATGGTAAGTTGACGCTGATCTTATATACAGTAGTTCTTCTCGACTGTATGTAATGAAACCTAAGATGACTTGGGGTACTAATGTAAGAAATAACACGTAAAAAAAACAAAAAACTGCATAGTTTCCTAGGAACGCGAAGCGAGGCGGCCATCTCTGTCGGCGCCCCCCTATAACAAATGCTATAGATGGAAGGAAAGTATTGTGGAAATCTAACAAAAAACTATTAGGCAACAACAAATTAGGGCCGGGCGTTATGGCCAAAATATTATATCACAGTATTTAAAAAATAAAAAATAATAATAAATTGGACGGTATGACAGTATTTCTTTGTTTTTTTAATTCTATAAGTTCTACATGAGAGGCCCTAGGGTGCTTTATGAGTAGTGAGTGGCCCTAGGGTGCTTTATGAGTGGACCTAGGGTGCTTTATGAGTAGTGAGTGGCCCTAGGGTGCTTTATGAGTAGTGAGTGGCCCTAGGGTGCTTTATGAGTAGTGAGTGGCCCTAGGGTGCTTTATGAGTAGTGAGTGGCCCTAGGGTGCTTTATGAGTAGTGAGAGGCCCTAGGGTGCTTTATGAGTAGTGAGTGGCCCTAGGGTGTTTTATGAGTAGTGAGTGGCCCTAGGGTGCTTTATGAGTAGTGAGTGGACATAGGGTGCTTTATGAGTAGTGAGTAGCCCTAGGGTGCTTTATGAGTAGTGAGTGGCCCTAGGGTGCTTTATGAGTAGTGAGAGGCCCTAGGGTGCTTTATGAGTAGTGAGTGGCCCTAGGGTGCTTTATGAGTAGTGAGTGGCCCTAGGGTGCTTTATGAGTAGTGAGTGGCCCTAGGGTGCTTTATGAGTTTTATGAGTAGTGAGTGGCCCTAGTGAGTGGCCCTAGGGTGCTTTATGAGTAGTGAGTGGCCCTAGGGTGCTTTATGAGTAGTGAGTGGCCCTAGGGTGCTTTATGAGTAGTGAGTGGCCCTAGGGTGCTTTATGAGTAGTGAGAGGCCCTAGGGTGCTTTATGAGTAGTGAGTGGCCCTAGGGTGTTTTATGAGTAGTGAGTGGCCCTAGGGTGCTTTATGAGTAGTGAGTGGACATAGGGTGCTTTATGAGTAGTGAGTAGCCCTAGGGTGCTTTATGAGTAGTGAGTGGCCCTAGGGTGCTTTATGAGTAGTGAGAGGCCCTAGGGTGCTTTATGAGTAGTGAGTGGCCCTAGGGTGCTTTATGAGTAGTGAGTGGCCCTAGGGTGCTTTATGAGTAGTGAGTGGCCCTAGGGTGCTTTATGAGTGGCCCTAGGGTGCTTTATGAGTAGTGAGTGGCCCTAGGGTGCTTTATGAGTAGTGAGTGGCCCTAGGGTGCTTTATGAGTAGTGAGTGGCCCTAGGGTGCTTTATGAGTAGTGAGTGGCCCTAGGGTGCTTTATGAGTAGTGAGTGGCCCTAGGGTGCTTTATGAGTAGTGAGTGGCCCTAGGGTGCTTTATGAGTAGTGAGTGGCCCTAGGGTGCTTTATGAGTAGTCAGTGGCCCTAGGGTGGCAACATTCTAAGTGACTTCAGTGTCTTTCTCCATTTTGATTGGTTTATACTGTTCAACTTCAACCAAAACTAATTCCAGATATTTGACCATTTCCTGCACTCAATTGCCAGTGGTGGAAAAAGTAGGCAGTTGTCATACTTGAGTAAAAGTAGACACGTGAAAAGACAATGCCTCTGGGGTGGCAGGGTTGCCTAGTTAGAGCGTTGGACTAGTAACCAAAAGGTTGCAAGTTCGAATCCCCCAGCTGACAAGGTACAAATCTGTCGTTCTGCCCCTGAACAGGCAGTTAACCCACTGTTCCTAGGCCGTCATTGAAAATAAGAATTTGTTCTTAACTGACTTGCCTAGTAAAATAAAGGTAAAATAAAAGTAAAAAAAAAAAAAGTAAAAGTGAAAGTCACCCAGTAAAATACTACTTGAGTAAAAGTCTAAAAAGTATTTGGTTTTAAATGTACTTAAGTATCAAAAGTAAAATTATAAATAATTTCAAATTCCTTATATTAAGTAAACTAGATGGCGCCATTTTCTTTTTTCTTTATTTATGGATAACCAGGGGAACACTCCAACATTTAGACATAATTTACAAACAAAGGATTTGTGTTTAGTGAGTCCTCCAAATCAGAGGCAGTAGGGATGACCAGGGATGTTCTCTGTTTAGTGAGTCCTCCAGATCTGAGGCAGTAGGGATGACCAGGGATGTTCTCTGTTTAGTGAGTCCTCCAGATCAGAGGCAGTAGGGATGACCAGGGATGTTCTCTGTTTAGTGAGTCCTCCAGATCAGAGGCAGTAGGGATGACTAGGGATGTTCTCTTGATAAGTGTGTCAAAATCTAACGAGTACCTCTGTTTGTCAGAGAGAATGTATGGAGTAGAAAGTACATTATTTTCCTTAGGAATGTAGTAAAGTAAAAGTAGTCAAAAAAAACCATGTAAATTAAAGTACAGATACCAACCAAAAGAATGAAGTAGTACTTGAAAGTATTTTTACTGAAGTACTTTACACTACTGCTCAGTATTTCATTTCCACGATATAAATAACCTAGGACTTATTTCTAACTAAATGTTGCGATTTGACTTGCGAATTCGAGCAAAACTGTTGGAATCATGGAAATATAATGACTATTCTAATTCGATAGTTAGAATATAATTAGTGGGCACATTGAATACATTGTTTGACATAACAACAAATGAAAATGCCAGGGAGGAGTTATTGTGACAGGGTAGAAACTAAAGTGTTGATAAGTGTTTCCTAGGGGACCTTATAATCTTTGACTACATTGCATGTTCTCTTAGCTACTTCATGTAGCTAACATATTCTTGCTTTGCAAATTCCTCTGATTTAGAAGATACTGTTGCACAAACAACATGCTGATTTAGGTCTACATCACTGGTATTATCAGGCAGTATTAGCTATCTACGTTTGCTCTTAATCAGTACATGTATTAGCTAGCTAGCTATTAGCATTAGAGGCTAACAATTAGCATCTCACAAGATTTAGGGCAACTTGCGAAGAAAAGACAAACTTGCTGTTTGCAGATGTAAAAAATAAGCTAATAGTGTCATTATAGAACGCTAGTGGATTTATATTAAGAAGCAAAGTGAAAACAGCATCGTTGTCATCATTGTCAGAACTGGAAGCACAAGCATTTCGCTACACTCGCATTAACATCTGCTAACCATGTGTATGTGACAAATAAAATTTGATTTGATTTGTTGCATGTGCTGCATTGACCATGCAGACTGAACACAAGTGTCTCTTGGTTGAGGAACATCAAATGCGCTCCTTGAGTGACAGGGGGCGTGGCTAGGTCTGTGTGGAAGGAGAGAAAGAGCCGAGAGAGATTACTGAAGTAGCTAAAAGGAAACTATAAACATGGTCGTTACACACAGAGTAACGTATTTAACAAACCAAACATTCAAATCCTGGTATAGAAGGTAAAGTAAAACCCAAACCGGTCACTGCATCAATACCTGTATATCTTGAACATCTTGGCCATGTTCTGTTATAATCTCTACCCGGCACAGCCAGAAGAGGACTGGCCACCCCACATAGCCTGGTTCCTCTCTAGGTTTCTTCCTAGGTTTTGGCTTTTCTAGGGAGTTTTTCCTAGCCACCGTGCTTCTACACCTGCATTGCTTGCTGTTTGGGGTTTTAGGCTGGGTTTCTGTACAGCACTTTGAGATATCAGCTGATGTACGAAGGGCTATATAAATAAATTTGATTTGATTTGATATCATAAAATACGCTCTACTGCCCAGTCCTATAACAAATTCAATATATTTGACCTCTCAGCTTCTCAAATCTAAAAGACAAGGCAAGAAGGGCATTCTATGCCATCAAAAGGAAAATAAAATTCGACATACCAATTAGGATTTGGCTAAAAATACTTGAATCAGTCATAGAGCCCATTGCCCTTTATGGTTGTGATGTCTGGGGTCCGCTCACCAACCAAGACTTCACTAAATGGGACAAACACCAAATTGAGACTCTGCACGCAGAATTCTGCAAAAATATCCTCCGTGTACAACGTAGAACACCAAATAATGCATGCAGAGCAGAATTAAGCCGATACCCACTAATTGTCAAAATCCAGAAAAGAGCTGTTCAATTACTCAATCACCTAAAAGGAAGCGATTCCCAAACCTTCCATAACAAAGTCATCACCTACAGAGAGATGAACCTGGAAAAGAGCCCCCTAAGCAAGCTGGTCCTGGGGCTCTGTTCACAAACACAAACACACCCTACAGAGCCCCAGGAAAGCAGCCCAATTAGACCCAACCAAATCATGAGAAAACAAAAAAGATAATTACTTGACACATTGGAAAGAATTAACAAAAAAAAAATGGGAAAACTAGAATGCTATTTGGCCCTAAACAGAGAGTACACAGCGGCAGAATACCTGACCACTGTGACTGACCCAAAATTAAGGGAAGCTTTGACTATGTACAGACTCAGTGAGCATAGCCTTGCTATTGAGAAAGGCCGCCGTAGGCAGACATGGCTCTCAAGAGAAGACAGGCTATGTGCTCACTGCCCACAAAATGAGGTGGAAACTGAGCTGCACTTCCTAACCTCCTGCCCAATGTATGACCATATTAGAGAGACATATTTCCCTCAGATTACACAGATCCACAAAGAATTTGAAAACAAACCCAATTTTAATAAACTCCCATATCTACTGGTTGAAATACCAGTGTGCCATCACCACAGCAAGATTTGTGACCTGTTGTCACAAGAAAAGGGCAACCAGTGAAGAACAAACACCATTGTAAATACAACCCATATTTATGTTTGAAATGTCTTTATTCTTTTGAAATTTCTGTGAGTGTAATGTTTACTGTTAATTTTTATTGTTTATTTCACTTTTTTATATTATCTACCTCACTTGCTTTGGCAATGTTAACACGTTTCCCCATGCCAATAAAGCCCTTAAATTGAGAGATGCAGAGAGAGAGAGACACACAGAGAGAGACACACAGAGAGGGAAACACAGAGAGAGACCCTGACACACAGAGAGACCCTCACAGAGAGAGAGAGACCCTGACACACAGAGAGACCCTCACAGAGAGAAAGAGACACTGACACACAGACATGCAGTGGAGTTGGGGTGAGGTCACTACTAGACAGCAGAACAGTCTGTATGTTTGAGCAAAGCTACTGAAGAGACCTCTTCACAGCACAGCCACTACCCTGCACGTGGTACAGAACACACACTGCAGTAAATATTGACAATAGTCAAGATGGGTTTTGGGAAGGAGTGTGTGTGTGTGTGTGTGTGTGTGTGTGCGTGCGTGCGTGCGTGCGTGCGTGCGTATCTCTCTCTCACTGTGTTGGTTGGCCATCCACACCTGGCACTATAAGAGCCTATTCATAATGATAACATTAAACAGAGATGATAACATTAAACAGCGATGATAACATTAAACAGAGATGATAACATTAAACAGCGATGATAACATTAAAGTGTGTTATTAACAGCTCAGATTAAACAGCGATGATAACATTAAACAGAGACGATAACATTAAGATGTGTTATTAACAGCTCAGATTAAACAGCGATGATAACATTAAACAGAGACGATAACATTAAGATGTGTTATTAACAGCTCAGATTAAACAGCGATGATAACATTAAAGTGTGTTATTAACAGCTCAGATTAAACAGCGATGATAACCTTAAACAGAGATGATAACATTAAACAGAGATGATAACATTAAGGTGTGTATTAACAGCTCAGATTAAAGGCTATCCACCAGTACATGTGTTATTATATATTAGACATTAGTCATTGTATAGTAGACCTATCAGACACTAGTAGACCTAACAGTCATTGTATAGTAGACCTATCAGTCATTATATAGTAGACCTATCAGTCATTATATAGTAGACCTATCAGTCATTGTATAGTAGACCTATCAGTCATTGTATAGTAGACCTATCAGTCATTGTATAGTAGACCTATCAGTCATTGTATAGTAGACCTATCAGTCATTGTATAGTAGACCTATCAGTCATTGTATAGTAGACCTATCAGTCATTGTATAGTAGACCTATCAGTCATTATATAGTAGACCTATCAGACACTAGTAGACCTATCAGTCATTGTATAGTAGACCTATCAGTCATTATATAGTAGACCTATCAGTCATTGTATAGTAGACCTATCAGTCATTGTATAGTAGACCTATCAGTCATTATATAGTAGACCTATCAGTCATTATATAGTAGACCTATCAGTCATTGTATAGTAGACCTATCAGTCATTAGACCTATATAGTAGACCTATCAGTCATTGTATAGTAGACCTATCAGTCATTGTATAGTAGACCTATCAGTCATTGTATAGTAGACCTATCAGTCATTGTATAGTAGACCTATCAGTCATTATATAGTAGACCTATCAGTCATTATATAGTAGACCTATCAGTCATTGTATAGTAGACCTATCAGTCATTATATAGTAGACCTATCAGACACTAGTAGACCTATCAGTCATTATATAGTAGACCTATCAGTCATTGTATAGTAGACCTATCAGTCATTATATAGTAGACCTATCAGTCATTATATAGTAGACCTATCAGACACTAGTAGACCTATCAGTCATTGTATAGTAGACCTATCAGACACTAGTAGACCTATCAGTCATTATATAGTAGACCTATCAGTCATTGTATAGTAGACCTATCAGTCATTGTATAGTAGACCTATCAGTCATTATATAGTAGACCTATCAGTCATTATATAGTAGACCTATCAGTCATTATATAGTAGACCTATCAGTCATAGTAGACCTATCAGACATTAGTAGACCTATCAGTCATTGTATAGTAGACCTATCAGACTCTAGTAGACCTATCAGTCATTTATATAGTAGACCTATCAGTCATTGTATAGACCTATCAGTCATTGTATAGTAGACCTATCAGTCATTGTATAGTAGACCTATCAGTCATTGTATAGTAGACCTATCAGTCATTATATAGTAGACCTATCAGTCATTGTATAGTAGACCTATCAGTCATTATATAGTAGACCTATCAGTCATTATATAGTAGACCTATCAGTCATTATATAGTAGACCTATCAGTCATTGTATAGTAGACCTATCAGTCATTATATAGTAGACCTATCAGTCATTATATAGTAGACCTATCAGTCATTATATAGTAGACCTATCAGTCATTATATAGTAGACCTATCAGTCATTATATAGTAGACCTATCAGTCATTATATAGTAGACCTATCAGTCATTATATAGTAGACCTATCAGTCATTATATAGTAGACCTATCAGTCATTCATATAGTAGACCTATCAGTCATTATATAGTAGACCTATCAGTCATTATATAGTAGACCTATCAGTCATTATATAGTAGACCTATCAGTCATTATATAGTAGACCTATCAGACATAGTAGACCTATCAGTCATTATAGTAGACCTATAGTAGACCTATCAGTCATTGTATAGTAGACCTATCAGTCATTATATAGTAGACCTATCAGTCATTGTATAGTAGACCTATCAGTAGACCTATCAGTCATTGTATAGTAGACCTATCAGTCATTATATAGTAGACCTATCAGTCATTATATAGTAGACCTATCAGTCATTATATAGTAGACCTATCAGTCATTATATAGTAGACCTATCAGTCATTATATAGTAGACCTATCAGTCATTATATAGTAGACCTATCAGTCATTATATAGTAGACCTATCAGTCATTATATAGTAGACCTATCAGTCATTATATAGTAGACCTATCAGTCATTATATAGTAGACCTATCAGTCATAGTAGACCTATATAGTAGACCTATCAGTCATTGTATAGTAGACCTATCAGTCATTATATAGTAGACCTATCAGTCATTATATAGTAGACCTATAGTAGTAGACCTATCAGTCATTGTATAGTAGACCTATCAGTCATTGTATAGTAGACCTATCAGTCATTATATAGTAGACCTATCAGTCATTATATAGTAGACCTATCAGTCATTATATAGTAGACCTATCAGTCATTATATAGTAGACCTATCAGTCATTGTATAGTAGACCTATCAGTCATTATATAGTAGACCTATCAGTCATTATATAGTAGACCTATCAGTCATTATATAGTAGACCTATCAGTCATTATATAGTAGACCTATCAGTCATTATATAGTAGACCTATCAGTCATTATATAGTAGACCTATCAGTCATTATATAGTAGACCTATCAGTCATTATATAGTAGACCTATCAGTCATTATATAGTAGACCTATCAGTCATTATATAGTAGACCTATCAGTCATAGTAGACCTATATAGTAGACCTATCAGTCATTATATAGTAGACCTATCAGTCATTGTATAGTAGACCTATCAGTCATTATATAGTAGACCTATCAGTCATTATATAGTAGACCATTATATAGTAGACCTATCAGTCATTATATAGTAGACCTATCAGTCATTATATAGTAGACCTATCAGTCATTATATAGTAGACCTATCAGTCATTATATAGTAGACCTATCAGTCATTGTATAGTAGACCTATCAGTCATTATATAGTAGACCTATCAGTCATTATATAGTAGACCTATCAGTCATTGTATAGTAGACCTATCAGTCATTGTATAGTAGACCTATCAGTCATTATAGTAGACCTATCAGACCTAGTAGACCTATCAGTCATTATATAGTAGACCTATCAGTCATTATATAGTAGACCTATCAGTCATTATATAGTAGACCTATCAGTCATTATATAGTAGACCTATCAGTCATTATATAGTAGACCTATATATAGTAGACCTATCAGTCATTATATAGTAGACCTATCAGTCATTATATAGTAGACCTATCAGTCATTATATAGTAGACCTATCAGTCATTATATAGTAGACCTATCAGTCATTATATAGTAGACCTATCAGTCATTATATAGTAGACCTATCAGTCATTATATAGTAGACCTATCAGTCACATATAGTAGACCTATCAGTCATTATATAGTAGACCTATCAGTCATTGTATAGTAGACCTATCAGTCATTATATAGTAGACCTATCAGTCATTATATAGTAGACCTATCAGTCATAGTAGACCTATCAGTCATTATATAGTAGACCTATCAGTCATTATATAGTAGACCTATCAGTCATTATATAGTAGACCTATCAGTCATTATATAGTAGACCTATCAGTCATTATATAGTAGACCTATCAGTCATTGTATAGTAGACCTATCAGTCATTGTATAGTAGACCTATCAGTCATTGTATAGTAGACCTATCAGTCATTATATAGTAGACCTATCAGTCATTATATAGTAGACCTATCAGTCATTGTATAGTAGACCTATCAGTCATTAGACCTATAGTAGACCTATCAGTCATTATATAGTAGACCTATCAGTCATTGTATAGTAGACCTATCCATTATAGTAGACCTATCAGTCATTATATAGTAGACCTATCAGACACTAGTAGACCTATCAGTCATTATATAGTAGACCTATCAGTCATTAGACCTATAGTAGACCTATCAGTCATTGTATAGTAGACCTATCAGTCATAGTAGACCTATATAGTAGACCTATCAGTCATTATATAGTAGACCTATCAGTCATTGTATAGTAGACCTATCAGTCATTATATAGTAGACCTATCAGTCATTATATAGTAGACCTATCAGTCATTATATAGTAGACCTATCAGTCATTATATAGTAGACCTATCAGTCATTATATAGTAGACCTATCAGTCATTATATAGTAGACCTATCAGTCATAGTAGACCTATCAGTCATTATATAGTAGACCTATCAGTCATTATATAGTAGACCTATCAGTCATTATATAGTAGACCTATCAGTCATTGTATAGTAGACCTATCAGTCATTATATAGTAGACCTATCAGACATTATATAGTAGACCTATCAGTCATTGTATAGTAGACCTATCAGTCATTATATAGTAGACCTATCAGTCATTATATAGTAGACCTATCAGTCATTATATAGTAGACCTATCAGTCACATAGTAGACCTATCAGTCATTATATAGTAGACCTATCAGTCATTAGACCTATATAGTAGACCTATCAGTCATTGTATAGTAGACCTCATCAGTATAGTAGACCTATCAGACATTATATAGTAGACCTATCAGTCATAGTAGACCTATCAGACACTAGTAGACCTATCAGTCATTGTATAGTAGACCTATCAGTCATAGTAGACCTATCAGTAGACCTATCAGTCATTGTATAGTAGACCTATCAGTCATTGTATAGTAGACCTATCAGTCATTATATAGTAGACCTATCAGTCATTATATAGTAGACCTATCAGACACTAGTAGACCTATCAGTCATTATATAGTAGACCTATCAGTCATTATATAGTAGACCTATCAGTCATTATATAGTAGACCTATCAGTCATTATATAGTAGACCTATCAGTCATTATATAGTAGACCTATCAGTCATTGTATAGTAGACCTATCAGTCATTATATTAGACCTATCAGACACTAGTAGACCTATCAGTCATTATATAGTAGACCTATCAGTCATTATATAGTAGACCTATCAGTCATTATATAGTAGACCTATCAGACACTAGTAGACCTATCAGTCATTATATAGTAGACCTATCAGTCATTATATAGTAGACCTATCAGTCATTATATAGTAGACCTATCACCTATCAGTCATTATATAGTAGACCTATCAGATAGTAGACCTATAGTAGACCTATCAGTCATTATATAGTAGACCTATCAGTCATTATATAGTAGACCTATCAGTCATTATATAGTAGACCTATCAGTCATTATATAGTAGACCTATCAGTCATTATATAGTAGACCTATCAGTCATTATATAGTAGACCTATCAGTCATTGTATAGTAGACCTATCAGTCATTATATAGTAGACCTATCAGACACTAGTAGACCTATCAGTCATTATATAGTAGACCTATCAGTCATTATATAGTAGACCTATCAGTCATTGTATAGTAGACCTATCAGTCATTATATAGTAGACCTATCAGTCATTATATAGTAGACCTATCAGTCATTATATAGTAGACCTATCAGTCATTGTATAGTAGACCTATCAGTCATTATATAGTAGACCTATCAGTCATTATATAGTAGACCTATCAGTCATTATATAGTAGACCTATCAGTCATTATATAGTAGACCTATCAGTCATTGTATAGTAGACCTATCAGTCATTGTATAGTAGACCTATCAGTCATTATATAGTAGACCTATCAGTCATTATATAGTAGACCTATCAGTCATTATATAGTAGACCTATCAGACACTAGTAGACCTATCAGTCATTATATTATATAGTAGACCTATCAGTCATTATATAGTAGACCTATCAGTCATTATATAGTAGACCTATCAGTCATTATATAGTAGACCTATCAGTCATTATATAGTAGACCTATCAGTCATCAGTCATATAGTAGACCTATCAGTCATTATATAGTAGACCTATCAGTCATTATATAGTAGACCTATCAGTCATTATATAGTAGACCTATATAGTAGACCTATCAGTCATTATATAGTAGACCTATCAGTCATTATATAGTAGACCTATCAGACATTATATAGTAGACCTATCAGTCATTATATAGTAGACCTATCAGTCATTATATAGTAGACCTATCAGTCATTATATAGTAGTAGACCTATCAGTCATTATATAGTAGACCTATCAGTCATTATATAGTAGACCTATCAGTCATTATATAGTAGACCTATCAGTCATTATATAGTAGACCTATCAGTCATTATATAGTAGACCTATCAGTCATTGTATAGTAGACCTATCAGTCATTGTATAGTAGACCTATCAGTCATTATATAGTAGACCTATCAGTCAGTAGACCTATATAGTAGACCTATCAGTCATTGTATAGTAGACCTATCAGTCATTATATAGTAGACCTATCAGTCATTATATAGTAGACCTATCAGTCATTATATAGTAGACCTATCAGTCATTATATAGTAGACCTATCAGTCATTATATAGTAGACCTATCAGTCATTTATAGTAGACCTATCAGACACTAGTAGACCTCAGTCATTATATAGTAGACCTATCAGTCATTATATAGTAGACCTATCAGTCATTATATAGTAGACCTATCAGTCATTTATAGTAGACCTATCAGACTAGTAGACCTATCAGTCATAGTAGACCTATCAGTCAGTATAGACCTCAGATCAGTCATTATATAGTAGACCTATCAGTCATTATATAGTAGACCTATTCATATAGTAGACCTATCAGTCATTATATAGTAGACCTATCAGTCATTATATAGTAGACCTATCAGTCATTATATAGTAGACCTATCAGTCATTATATAGTAGACCTATCAGTCATTATATAGTAGACCTATCAGTCATTGTATAGTAGACCTATCAGTCATTATATAGTAGACCTATCAGTCATTATATAGTAGACCTATCAGTCATTATATAGTAGACCTATCAGACACTAGTAGACCTATCAGTCATTGTATAGTAGACCTATCAGTCATTATATAGTAGACCTATATAGTAGACCTATCAGTCATTATATAGTAGACCTATCAGTCATTATATAGTAGACCTATCAGTCATTATATAGTAGACCTATCAGTCACATAGTAGACCTATCAGTCATTGTATAGTAGACCTATCAGTCATTATATAGTAGACCTATCAGTCATTATATAGTAGACCTATCAGTCATTATATAGTAGACCTATCAGTCATTATATAGTAGTAGACCTATCAGACACTAGTAGACCTATCAGTCATTATATAGTAGACCTATCATCATTATATAGTAGACCTATCAGTCATTATATAGTAGACCTATCAGTCATTATATAGTAGACCTATCAGTCATTATATAGTAGACCTATCAGTCATTATATAGTAGACCTATCAGTCATTATATAGTAGACCTATCAGACATATAGTAGACCTATCAGTCATATAGTAGACCTATCAGTCATTATATAGTAGACCTATCAGACATAGTAGACCTATCAGTCATTGTATAGTAGACCTATCAGTCATTATATAGTAGACCTATCAGTCATTATATAGTAGACCTATCAGTCATTATATAGTAGACCTATCAGACCTATCAGTCATTGTATAGTAGACCTATCAGTCATTATATAGTAGACCTATCAGTCATTGTATAGTAGACCTATCAGTCATTATATAGTAGACCTATCAGTCATTGTATAGTAGACCTATCAGTCATTATATAGTAGACCTATCAGTCATTGTATAGTAGACCTATCAGTCATTATATAGTAGACCTATCAGTCATTATATAGTAGACCTATCAGACACTAGTAGACCTATCAGTCATTATATAGTAGACCTATCAGACACTAGTAGACCTATCAGTCATTGTATAGTAGACCTATCAGTCATTATATAGTAGACCTATCAGTCATTATATAGTAGACCTATCAGTCATTGTATAGTAGACCTATCAGTCATTATATAGTAGACCTATCAGTCATTATATAGTAGACCTATCAGTCATTATATAGTAGACCTATCAGTCATTGTATAGTAGACCTATCAGTCATTATATAGTAGACCTATCAGTCATTATATAGTAGACCTATCAGTCATTATATAGTAGACCTATCAGTCATTATATAGTAGACCTATCAGTCATTGTATAGTAGACCTATCAGTCATTATATAGTAGACCTATCAGTCATTATATAGTAGACCTATCAGTCATTATATAGTAGACCTATCAGTCATTATATAGTAGACCTATCAGTCATTATATAGTAGACCTATCAGTCATTATATAGTAGACCTATCAGTCATTATATAGTAGACCTATCAGTCATTATATAGTAGACCTATCAGTCTAGTAGACCTATCAGTCATTATATAGTAGACCTATCAGTCATTGTATAGTAGACCTATCAGTCATTATATAGTAGACCTATCAGTCATTGTATAGTAGACCTATAAGTCATTGTATAGTAGACCTATCAGACATAGTAGACCTATCAGTCATTATATAGTAGACCTATCAGTCATTGTATAGTAGACCTATCAGTCATTATATAGTAGACCTATCAGTCATTGTATAGTAGACCTATCAGTCATTGTATAGTAGACCTATCAGTCATTATATAGTAGACCTATCAGTCATTGTATAGTAGACCTATCAGTCATTATATAGTAGACCTATCAGTCATTATATAGTAGACCTATCAGACACTAGTAGACCTATCAGTCATTATATAGTAGACCTATCAGTCATTGTATAGTAGACCTATCAGTCATTGTATAGTAGACCTATCAGTCATTATATAGTAGACCTATCAGTCATTATATAGTAGACCTATCAGTCATTGTATAGTAGACCTATCAGTCATTGTATAGTAGACCTATCAGTCATTATATAGTAGACCTATCAGTCATTATATAGTAGACCTATCAGTCATTATATAGTAGACCTATCAGTCATTGTATAGTAGACCTATCAGTCATTGTATAGTAGACCTATCAGTCATTATATAGTAGACCTATCAGACACTAGTAGACCTAACAGTCATTGTATAGTAGACCTATCAGTCATTGTATAGTAGACCTATCAGTCATTATATAGTAGACCTATCAGACATTATATAGTAGACCTATCAGTCATTATATAGTAGACCTATCAGTCATTATATAGTAGACCTATCAGTCATTGTATAGTAGACCTATCAGTCATTGTATAGTAGACCTATCAGTCATTATATAGTAGACCTATCAGTCATTGTATAGTAGACCTATCAGTCATTGTATAGTAGACCTATCAGTCATTATATAGTAGACCTATCAGTCATTATATAGTAGACCTATCAGTCAGTGTATAGTAGACCTATCAGTCATTGTATAGTAGACCTATCAGTCATTATATAGTAGACCTATCAGTCATTATATAGTAGACCTATCAGTCATTGTATAGTAGACCTATCAGTCATTATATAGTAGACCTATCAGTCATTGTATAGTAGACCTATCAGTCATTATATAGTAGACCTATCAGTCATATAGTAGACCTATCAGTCATTATATAGTAGACCTATCAGTCATTATATAGTAGACCTATCAGTCATTATATAGTAGACCTATCAGTCATTATATAGTAGACCTATCAGTCATTATATAGTAGACCTATCAGTCATTGTATAGTAGACCTATCAGTCATTATATAGTAGACCTATAGTAGTCATTATATAGTAGACCTATCAGTCATTATATAGTAGACCTATCAGTCATTATATAGTAGACCTATCAGTCATTATATAGTAGACCTATCAGTCATTGTATAGTAGACCTATCAGTCATTATATAGTAGACCTATCAGTCATTATATAGTAGAACTATCAGTCATTATATAGTAGACCTATCAGTCATTATATAGTAGACCTATCAGTCATTATATAGTAGACCTATCAGTCATTATATAGTAGACCTATCATTATATAGTAGACCTATCAGTCATATAGTAGACCTATCAGTCATTATATAGTAGACCTATCAGTCATTATATAGTAGAACTATCAGTCATTGTATAGTAGACCTATCAGTCATTGTATAGTAGACCTATCAGTCATTGTATAGTAGACCTATCAGTCATTGTATAGTAGACCTATCAGTCATTGTATAGTAGACCTATCAGTCATTATATAGTAGACCTATCAGTCATTATATAGTAGACCTATCAGTCATTGTATAGTAGACTATCAGTATATATAGTAGACCTATCAGTCATTATATAGTAGACCTATCAGTCATTATATAGTAGACCTATCAGTCATTATATAGTAGACCTATCAGTCATTATATAGTAGACCTATCAGTCATTATATAGTAGACCTATCAGTCATTATATAGTAGACCTATCAGTCATTATATAGTAGACCTATCAGTCATTATATAGTAGACCTATCAGTCATTATATAGTAGACCTATCAGTCATTGTATAGTAGACCTATCAGTCATTATATAGTAGACCTATCAGTCATTATATAGTAGACCTATATAGTAGACCTATCAGTCATTTATAGTAGACCTATCAGTCATTGTATAGTAGACCTATCAGTCATTGACCTATATAGTAGACCTATCAGTCATTATATAGTAGACCTATCAGTCATTATATAGTAGACCTATCAGACACTAGTAGACCTATCAGTCATTATATAGTAGACCTATCAGTCATTATATAGACCTATCAGACACTAGTAGACCTATCAGTCATTATATAGTAGACCTATCAGTCATTATATAGTAGACCTATCAGTCATTAGACCTATCAGTCCAGTAGACCTATCAGTCATTATATAGTAGACCTATCAGTCATTGTATAGTAGACCTATCAGTCATTATATAGTAGACCTATCAGTCATTGTATAGTAGACCTATCAGTCATTATATAGTAGACCTATCAGTCATTGTATAGTAGACCTATCAGTCAGACCTATCATTATATAGTAGACCTATCAGACATTGTATAGTAGACCTATCAGTCATTATATAGTAGACCTATCAGTCATTGTATAGTAGACCTATCAGACACTAGTAGACCTATCAGTCATTATATAGTAGACCTATCAGAGACTAGTAGACCTATCAGTCATTGTATAGTAGACCTATCAGTCATTATATAGTAGACCTATCAGTCATTGTATAGTAGACCTATCAGTCATTATATAGTAGACCTATCAGACACTAGTAGACCTATCAGTCATTATATAGTAGACCTATCAGTCATAGTAGACCTATCAGTCATTATATAGTAGACCTATCAGTCATTGTATAGTAGACCTATCAGTCATTGTATAGTAGACCTATCAGACACTAGTAGACCTATCAGTCATTGTATAGTAGACCTATCAGTCATTATATAGTAGACCTATCAGTCATTAGTATAGTAGACCTATCAGTCATTATATAGTAGACCTATCAGTCATTATATAGTAGACCTATCAGTCATTGTATAGTAGACCTATCAGTCATTATATAGTAGACCTATATAGTAGACCTATCAGTCATTGTATAGTAGACCTATCAGTCATTGTATAGTAGACCTATCAGTCATTATATAGTAGACCTATCAGTCATTATATAGTAGACCTATCAGACATTATATAGACCTATCAGTCATTATATAGTAGACCTATCAGTCATTATATAGTAGACCTATCAGTCATTATATAGTAGACCTATCAGTCATTGTATTAGACCTAGTATAGTAGACCTATCAGTCATTGTATAGTAGACCTATCAGACACTAGTAGACCTATCAGTCATTATATAGTAGACCTATCAGTCATAGTAGACCTATCAGTCATTATATAGTAGACCTATCAGTCATTATATAGTAGACCTATCAGTCATTATATAGTAGATTGTATAGTAGACCTATCAGTCATTGTATAGTAGACCTATCAGTCATTATATAGTAGACCTATCAGTCATTATATAGTAGACCTATCAGACATATAGTAGACCTATCAGTCATTATATAGTAGACCTATCAGTCATTATATAGTAGACCTATCAGTCATTACCTATCAGTCATTATATAGTAGACCTATCAGTCATAGTAGACCTATCAGTCATTGTATAGTAGACCTATCAGTCATTGTATAGTAGACCTATCAGTCATTATATAGTAGACCTATCAGTCATTGTATAGTAGACCTATCAGTCATTATATAGTAGACCTATCAGTCATTATATAGTAGACCTATCAGTCATTATATAGTAGACCTATCAGACACTAGTAGACCTATCAGTCATTATATAGTAGACCTATCAGTCATTATATAGTAGACCTATCAGTCATTATATAGTAGACCTATCAGTCATTATATAGTAGACCTATCAGTCATTGTATAGTAGACCTATCAGTCATTATATAGTAGACCTATCAGTCATTATATTGACCTATATAGTAGACCTATCAGTCATTATATAGTAGACCTATCAGACACTAGTAGACCTATCAGTCATTATATAGTAGACCTATCAGTCATTATATAGTAGACCTATCAGTCATTATATAGTAGACCTATCAGTCATTGTATAGTAGACCTATCAGTCATTGTATAGTAGACCTATCAGTCATTATATAGTAGACCTATCAGTCATTGTATAGTAGACCTATCAGTCATTATATAGTAGACCTATCAGTCATTATATAGTAGACCTATCAGTCATTATATAGTAGACCTATCAGTCATTATATAGTAGACCTATCAGTCATTATATAGTAGACCTATCAGTCATTATATAGTAGACCTATCAGACAGTCATTATATAGTAGACCTATCAGTCATTATATAGTAGACCTATCAGTCATTATATAGTAGACCTATCAGTCATTGTATAGTAGACCTATCAGTCATTGTATAGTAGACCTATCAGTCATTATATAGTAGACCTATCAGTCATTGTATAGTAGACCTATCAGTCATTATATAGTAGACCTATCAGTCATTATATAGTAGACCTATCAGTCATTATATAGTAGACCTATCAGTCATTATATAGTAGACCTATCAGTCATTGTATAGTAGACCTATCAGTCATTATATAGTAGACCTATCAGTCATTGTATAGTAGACCTATCAGTCATTATATAGTAGACCTATCAGTCATTGTATAGTAGACCTATCAGTCATTGTATAGTAGACCTATCAGACACTAGTAGACCTATCAGTCATTATATAGTAGACCTATCAGTCATTATATAGTAGACCTATCAGTCATTGTATAGTAGACCTATCAGTCATTGTATAGTAGACCTATCAGTCATTATATAGTAGACCTATCAGACACTAGTAGACCTATCAGTCATTGTATAGTAGACCTATCAGTCATTGTATAGTAGACCTATCAGTCATTGTATAGTAGACCTATCAGTCATTGTATAGTAGACCTATCAGTCATTGTATAGTAGACCTATCAGTCATTATATAGTAGACCTATCAGTCATTATATAGTAGACCTATCAGTCATTGTATAGTAGACCTATCAGTCATTGTATAGTAGACCTATCAGACACTAGTAGACCTATCAGTCATTATATAGTAGACCTATCAGTCATTGTATAGTAGACCTATCAGTCATTGTATAGTAGACCTATCAGTCATTATATAGTAGACCTATCAGTCATTATATAGTAGACCTATCAGTCATTGTATAGTAGACCTAACAGTCATTATATAGTAGACCTATCAGACCTACACTAAAGTGATATAATTGTAAAATAACAATGACATTTATATGTGAAGTGTCTATTCATATGTGAAATGTCTATTTATATGTGAAGTGTCTATATGTGAAGTGTCTATTTATATGTGAAATGTCTATTTATATGTGAAATGTCTATATGTGAAGTGTCTATTTATATGTGAAGTGTCTATTTATATGTGAAGTGTCTATTTATATGTGAAGTGTCTATTTATATGTGAAGTGTCTATTTATATGTGAAGTGTCTATTTATATGTGAAGTGTCTATTTATATGTGAAGTGTCTATTTATATGTGAAGTGTCTATTTATATGTGAAGTGTCTATTTATATGTGAAGTGTCTATTTATATGTGAAGTGTCTATTTATATGTGAAATGTCTATTTATATGTGAAATGTCTATTTATATGTGAAGTGTCTATATGTGAAGTCTCTATTTATATGTGAAATGTCTATTTATATGTGAAGTGTCTATTTATATGTGAAGTCTCTATTTATATGTGAAGTGTCTATTTATATGTGAAGTGTCTATTTATATGTGAAGTGTCTATTTATATGTGAAGTGTCTATTTATATGTGAAGTGTCTATTTATATGTGAAGTGTCTATTTATATGTGAAGTGTCTATTTATATGTGAAATGTCTATTTATATGTGAAATGTCTATTTATATGTGAAGTGTCTATTTATATGTGAAGTGTCTAAGTTTTTAATAGTATTGTAATCCAGTTATCAAAGTTGTCAAACTCAGGAATAAATCCTCACATCAAGTTGACTGGTAAAATGGGTCACCTGAGAAAAAAATCTAACTGTTTTTCGTCCCTTGCTGAAAATAATCATTCCACATGCATGGAAAAATGGAAAAAAAGTATTCGTGCATCAGTAAAAACTGTCAACTAGCCCTACCTTCTCTCCAGTCATGGCGTGAAGTCCCTCTCGGACTTTAGCGAAAGAGCCCTCTCCAAGTTTCCTCCCGATCAAGTAGTTTCCGACCCGCTTAGTGTGGTAAAAATTACGGAGGATATCCGCAGCAGGACTGCCGAGAGAAGCCGGGATATCGTTCTCCGGGGTAGAGACCGGGGCTTTACTCCCGGGGACAACGTTCTCCGGTGTGGAGGCCGGGGCTTTACTCCCGGGGACAACGTTCTCCGGTGTGGAGGCCGGGGCTTTACCCCCGTGTAAGCGGGGACTATCGACAACCATGTCAACGCCAGCAGCTGGCATAAAAACTCCTAACTATCAAACTACAAAAGCACGGTTTATTTTCACCCTTTAGAGAAGTTTCCAACTGTCCGTCCTTGTCTCCTGCGCTCTAAACCTGGCAGGTCCGGTATGTGAGGAGCATCTGAAGTCAGACAAAGTCCCGTCTGCCCCTTCCTGTCCTTTGTCCCCGTTGATTGTAAATAGGCCAATTTAACCGGAACCAGAGCCACCTGTTCAACCAACGCGTCAACATGCAGTGTGCGTTTTTCAAACACTTAAACGGTCTCATAAAGAAAATATAAATCAAAATAGGCTTCTTGACTGAGAAATAAATATCTAAATATTTCCAAAAGTTGCCAAAATGTGTTAAAAGGGAGTGTAAATATTAAAGAACTTCTCTCTCGGTCACTCAATCTATATTTTCTGGAGCTGAGCGTTCCTTTCCGGTGGGTGGTTATTGGACTTGAGACTGAAGAACGCTGTAGGGTTTGAAGCGACTTTCCCGGTTCAGTGGGTGGGCGTCACTTGTTTGTGAGAAAACGCTTCTGACTCGGTAACCGGGTTGTGCTGTACTCCTATCAGACGCGGCGGCGGGAGCAGACGTGAGACCCCCCCCCCCCCCCTCACACCTCTCAAGTCAATTCAAAGGGCTCTCTCCTCTCCAAATACAGTAGCCGCCCCTGCAGCTCAAACAAAGGCTGGTCTAACTCTTCCGGAGACTGGATATGGGGATGATATCACCTGGCTCTCTCTCTTCCCTGATTGGAAGGTGACTCCTGGTAGCTGGAGAATATGGATCATGATTAATGAGTCTATTGATTTGTCTCGCTGTTTGGCGAGAGCCACCCTTCCTCCCATCCTCCTAAGGAGTCGTGTCTTGAATATAGATAACGTTGTGGTGTAAACTAGGCTATGTTATTAACCATGAATAGTCTATAAACGTAAATTATGTGTCATGTCTAAGCTAATATGGGGGGGGGGTTGCATGTTATTTTTTTAGGAACAAAGAAATGTTTTGATGTATGATGTTGAAACTTGCGTAAAAAGGCTGTGACGCTCCACTCCACACGATCAGCTCTGTTACCAAAATAACACGGAGAGAGAATGCGTACCGAATAACCAGATGAGCTACACACCAACATGCTTGTCTAATGGACATATATTTATACAGTGATGTCTCAAGACAAATATGACAGTGTTCTGCTCTAAATTACATTCTAAAGACAGCAACCTTTGTGTTGTCTTTCTATGAGTGTGTTATTAGTGCAGTCAAACGCAAAGGATACAGCTATTGTATCAGATGAGTTGGTCTTCAATACAAGAGAAGTAGCACGCGGGGAAACTAAAACGGGTTTCCTTTTCTCCGTTTATTCATCACCGTGGAGAAGCAGGCTATTTTAATTCATGAATTAATGATAATTGAAGTGAACAAAGAGCAACAGAGTCCCTTTGAAGGTCTCTTCATCTGAGAGGAATGAGCTCAGTCTCTCTCCTGTCAGTCTCTATAAACACACACACACACACACACACACACACACACACACACACATACATACATAGTCTGTCAACACTTAAAGGGTTCATCAGTCTGTCAACCCTTAAAGGGTTTATCAGTCTGTCAACACTTAAAGGGATTATCAGTCTGTCAACACTTAAAGGGTTTATCAGTCTGTCAACCCTTAAAGGGATTATCAGTCTGTCAACCCTTAAAGGGATTATCAGTCTGTCAACCCTTAAAGGGTTTATCAGTCTGTCAACACTTAAAGGGATTATCAGTCTGTCAACCCTTAAAGGGATTATCAGTCTGTCAACCCTTAAAGGGATTATCAGTCTGTCAACCCTTAAAGGGATTATCAGTCTGTCAACACTTAAAGGGTTCATCAGTCTGTCAACCCTTAAAGGGATTATCAGTCTGTCAACCCTTAAAGGGATTATCAGTCTGTCAACCCTTAAAGGGTTTATCAGTCTGTCAACACTTAAAGGGTTTATCAGTCTGTCAACCCTTAAAGGGTTTATCAGTCTGTCAACACTTAAAGGGTTTATCAGTCTGTCAACCCTTAAAGGGTTTATCAGTCTGTCAACCCTTAAAGGGTTTATCAGTCTGTCAACCCTTAAAGGGATTATCAGTCTGTCAACACTTAAAGGGTTTATCAGTCTGTCAACCCTTAAAGGGATTATCAGTCTGTCAACCCTTAAAGGGTTTATCAGTCTGTCAACCCTTAAAGGGATTATCAGTCTGTCAACCCTTAAAGGGATTATCAGTCTGTCAACCCTTAAAGGGTTTATCAGTCTGTCAACACTTAAAGGGATTATCAGTCTGTCAACACTTAAAGGGATTATCAGTCTGTCAACACTTAAAGGGATTATCAGTCTGTCAACACTTAAAGGGATTATCAGTCTGTCAACCCTTAAAGGGTTCATCAGTCTGTCAACCCTTAAAGGGATTATCATAGTCTAAATGTGTACACATACACACAGCAGTGTTCTAGAATATTGGACCGTGAGCTTTCATACTTTTATAATTCTCAGCGCAGCTCAAGCAATTTCTCCCACTTTCAACACATTCAAATGAATGGAAAACACCCACTGGAGCCACATTGGTTGGGAATTGTGGGAAGGTAGACATTTTTGGCTTCGCCCCCCCGCCCAGCGGATGGTGGTCTCAGAGCTGAGTAGTTATGGGTCTATGGACTATCTCGTCTTAGCGTCTATTGAATCTGATTTACGCTATAAAAGGGTTGATTATAGTTCAAAACGTGTGTACATTTTGGACAATTGACTTTCATACTTTAGGAATTCTCAGAACAGGCTCAAATAATTTCTCCAAACTGACACATTCGAATGAATAGATGATTAGTACTGCAGACGTGTTGGTTGGGAATTATGGGAGATGGACATTCGCTCTGTGTATTCCCTGTCAAATGGTGGTTTCAGAGTCAAGTACCTACTGTATGTCACAATGGGCCGCAGGACTATCGGGTCCCAGTGTCTGTGGACTGTGATTCACACTTCATGTAATGCAGTGTGTTTCAGTGTGCTGGAAACAAAAGTATACATCTCACACACTGTGTCAGATAGTGTTGAAATCTATTCCCTCACACACTGCGTCAGATATAGTGTTGGAATCTATTCCCTCACACACTGTATCAGATAGTGTTGAAATCTATTCCCTCACACACTGTGTCAGATATAGTGTTGGAATCTATTCCCTCACACACTGTGTCAGATATAGTGTTGGAATCTATTCCCTCACACACTGTGTCAGATATAGTGTTGGAATCTATTCCCTCACACACTGTGTCAGATATAGTGTTGGAATCTATTCCCTCACACACTGTGTCAGATATAGTGTTGGAATCTATTCCCTCACACACTGTGTCAGATATAGTGTTGGAATCTATTCCCTCACACACTGTGTCAGATATAGTGTTGGAATCTATTCCCTCACACACTGTGTCAGATATAGTGTTATGAATCCTTTTCCACCTACACACTGTGTCAGAAAAGCATTTTAAGAAATCTAGGCGTTGCCATGGTGCAAATCATGATCAATCAATCGTGACCATATTTTAGTTGTTGGAACACAATATTGGTTAACACTGTGTTTTTCAGATTTTATTTTGGAATCTTGGGAATTCCCTCAACATTGAATTATTCTTGGCATTTATAGCCTAGGAAATGTACTATTTAATTGTTCTGGAATCAAATTCAGCTCACACACTGTGTCAGATATAGTGTTGGAATCTACTGGACCTTGCTGTCACACACTGTGTCAGACAAGTTGGACCAAATATTCCCTAAAACAAGAATGTGTCAGATCTGTTGGTAATATATATTCGATCTCACACACTGTCTTCAGATAGTGTTGTAATGTAGTTGAATCACACACTGTGCTCAGATATATGTCAGGAATATATATCTTCAATATGACTGATATTATCAGATATAGTGTTGCAGAATCTATTGACCCCATTATACACTGTGTCAGATATAGTGTTGGAATCTAAATTCCCTCACACCTACACTGTGTAAAATGATAGTGTTAATTCATTCCCAATCACACTGCTGTTCATTGAATATTTATTGCCATTACCATTAGTATCTATCTATTTACCCTGCTACTAGTTAGTATCTATCTATACCCTGCTACTGGTTAGTATCTATCTATTTACACCGTGTACTGGTTGTATCTATCTATTCCCTGCACACACCCTGTACGGTGTCAGAGGAATAGATATAGCTACTGGTTTTGAGGTTACATCCCAATATTACACTTGATAAGCAAAACTGTTTAGCATAGAATTTACCTGTATTTTTGTCACTAAAAATAACAAAACTTTATTCATTAAGAAAAATATGAATCCTTTTCCACCTATGAGGTTACTGTCTGCAGGAAAAGCATTTTAAGACATCAAGAGGCGTTGCCATGGTGCAAATCATGATCAATACAATCATATTTTGGGCGGAAGGTTACAAAATGATGTTGTTTTTACCATATATTTTGGGCTTGGAACTTGTTAGTATCTATCTATTACACAATGCTTGGTTTATTGTATCTATTTACCCTGCAAACTGTTAGTATCTATCTATTTACCCTGCTGTTTTTACCATATTTTATTTTGTTAAATGTCTTGGAAAAAACTCAATCATCTATTACCCTGCATTTATAGCCTAGGAAATGCTACTGGTTATATTATCTATTCTACGGCTGCAAACTGTCAGTATCTATCATTTACATAGTGGCTACCACCTTGCTTTGTCTACTGGTTGTATCTGTCTAGACCCTGCTACTGGTTAAATCAGACATCTATTTACGACCAAATACTGGTTAGTAACTATCTATTTACCATCTATTGGTTAGACTCTAAATATTACGATCTCTACAATGTTATTTCTATTTACCCTGCTACTGGTTGTATTGTACTGTTGAATGAGCTATCAGCTAGGTGCTCTATGTATGTCAGCTACTGGTTATATCTTCTATATGACTGCTATTATTAGTATCTATCTATTTATTACTATTAGTGTCATTTACCCTGTCACTTTGTATCTATCATACCTGCTACTGGTTAGTATCTAGCGATATATTTACCCTGTTAATGGTTAGTGTCTATTTACCCTACACTGATGCTAAAATGACTATTGATTACATTCTATTTACCCTGCTACTGGTTAGTGTTCATTACCCTGCTATTTATTGCCATTACCATTAGTATCTATCTATTTACCCTGCTACTAGTTAGTATCTATCTATTTACCCTGCTACTGGTTAGTATCTATCTATTTACCCTGCTACTGGTTAGTATCTATTTACCCTGCTACTGGTTAGTATCTATTTACCCTGCTACTGGTTAGTATCTATCTATTTACCCTGCTACTGGTTAGTGTCTATCTATTTACCCTGCTACTGGTTAGTATCTATCTATTTACCCTGCTACTGGTTAGTATCTATTTACCCTGCTACTGGTTAGTATCTATCTATTTACCCTGCTACTGGTTAGTATCTATCTATTTACCCTGCTACTGGTTAGTATCTATTTACCCTGCTACTGGTTAGTATCTATCTATTTACCCTGCTACTGGTTAGTATCTATCTATTTACCCTGCTACTGGTTAGTATCTATTTACCCTGCTACTGGTTAGTATCTATCTATTTACCCTGCTACTGGTTAGTATCTATCTATTTACCCTGCTACTGGTTAGTATCTATCTATTTACCCTGCTACAGGTTAGTATCTATTTACCCTGCTACTGGTTAGTATCTATTTACCATGCTACTGGTTAGTATCTATTTACCCTGCTACTGGTTAGTATCTAGCTATTTACCCTGCTACTGGTTAGTATCTATCTATTTACCCTGCTACTGGTTAGTATCTGTCTATTTACCCTGCTACTGGTTAGTATCTATCTATTTACCCTGCTACTGGTTAGTGTCTATTTACCCTGCTACTGGTTAGTATCTATCTATTTACCCTGCTACTGGTTAGTATCTATCTATTTACCCTGCTACTGGTTAGTATCTATCTATTTACCCTGCTACTGGTTAGTATCTATTTACCCTGCTACTGGTTAGTATCTATCTATTTACCCTGCTACTGGTTAGTATCTATCTATTTACCCTGCTACTGGTTAGTATCTATCTATTTACCCTGCTCTGGTTAGTTTACCCTGCTACTGGTTAGTATCTATTTACCCTGCTACTGGTTAGTATCTATCTATTTACCCTGCTACTGGTTAGTATCTATTTACCCTGCTACTGGTTAGTATCTATCTATTTTTACCCTGCTACTGGTTAGTATCTATCTATTTACCCTGCTACTGGTTAGTATCTCTATTTACCCTGCTACTGGTTAGTATCTATCTATTTACCCTGCTACTGGTTAGTATCTATTTACCCTGCTACTGGTTAGTATCTATCTATTTACCCTGCTACTGGTTAGTATCTATCTATTTACCCTGCTACTGGTTAGTGTCTATTTACCCTGCTACTGGTTAGTATCTATCTATTTACCCTGCTACTGGTTAGTATCTATCTATTTACCCTGCTACTGGTTAGTATCTATTTACCCTGCTACTGGTTAGTATCTATCTATTTACCCTGCTACTGGTTAGTATCTATCTATTTACCCTGCTACTGGTTAGTATCTATCTATTTACCCTGCTACTGGTTAGTATCTATTTCTATTTACCCTGCTACTACTGGTTTATCTATCTATTTACCCTGCTACTGGTTAGTATCTATCTATTTACCCTGCTACTGGTTAGTATCTATCTATTTACCCTGCTACTGGTTAGTATCTATCTATTTACCCTGCTACTGGTTAGTATCTATCTATTTACCCTGCTACTGGTTAGTATCTATCTATTTACCCTGCTACTGGTTAGTATCTATCTATTTACCCTGCTACTGGTTAGTATCTATTTACCCTGCTACTGGTTAGTATCTATCTATTTACCCTGCTACTGGTTAGTATCTATTTACCCTGCTACTGGTTAGTATCTATCTATTTACCCTGCTACTGGTTAGTATCTATCTATTTACCCTGCTACTGGTTAGTATCTATTTACCCTGCTACTGGTTAGTATCTATTTACCCTGCTACTTGTTATTTACCCTGCTACTGGTTAGTATCTATCTATTTACCCTGCTACTGGTTAGTGTCTATTTACCCTGCTACTGGTTAGTATCTATCTATTTACCCTGCTACTGGTTAGTATCTATTTACCCTGCTACTGGTTAGTATCTATCTATTTACCCTGCTACTGGTTAGTATCTATCTATTTACCCTGCTACTAGTTAGTATCTATCTATTTACCCTGCTACTGGTTAGTATCTATCTATTTACCCTGCTACTGGTTAGTATCTATTTACCCTGCTACTGGTTAGTATCTATCTATTTACCCTGCTACTGGTTAGTATCTATCTATTTACCCTGCTACTGGTTAGTATCTATCTATTTACCCTGCTACAGGTTAGTATCTATTTACCCTGCTACTGGTTAGTATCTATCTATTTACCCTGCTACTGGTTAGTATCTATCTATTTACCCTGCTACTGGTTAGTATCTATCTATGTACCCTGCTACTGGTTAGTATCTATCTATTTACCCTGCTACTGGTTAGTATCTATCTATTTAATCAATATTCATAATGGAGATAGTTTGATTTGTATAATTGTTTTTTTGTGTTGTCATTCCAGGTGTTTTGGATGCCACCAAGGCCACATGTTGTGCTGTTTGCCCAGAGGAGGATGAAGGGTCATGGATGAAGAGGTGCATTTACGCCTTTGGGGCAGATGGTACCCCTACTCTACTGGTTAGTACACATGGCCAACCGTGGGGCAGATGGTTACCCTGCAACTGGTTAACATGGCCAACCGTGGGGCAGATGGTTCCTCTGTGAACATGGCCAACCGTGGGGCAGATGGTGCCTCTGTGAACATGGCCAACCGTAATGGCAGATGGTGCCTCTGTGAACATGGCCAACCGTGGGGCAGATGGTGCCTCTGTGAACATGGCCAACCGTGGGGCAGATGTGCTGTTTGCCCAGAGGGGGATGATGGTGCCTCTGGATGAACATGGCCAACCGTGGGGCAGATGGTGCCTCTGTGAACATGGCCAACCGTGGGGCAGATGGTTCCTCTGTGAACATGGCCAACCGTGGGGCAGATGGTGCCTCTGTGAACATGGCCAACCGTGGGGCAGATGGTGCCTCTGTGAACATGGCCAACCGTGGGGCAGATGGTTCCTCTGTGAACATGGCCAACCGTGGGGCAGATGGTTCCTCTGTGAACATGGCCAACCGTGGGGCAGATGGTGCCTCTGTGAACATGGCCAACCGTGGGGCAGATGGTGCCTCTATGAACATGGCCAACCGTGGGGCAGATGGTGCCTCTGTGAATATGGCCAACCGTGGGGCAGATGGTGCCTCTGTGAACATGGCCAACCGTGGGGCAGATGGTGCCTCTGTGAACATGGCCAACCGTGGGGCAGATGGTGCCTCTGTGAACATGGCCAACCGTGGGGCAGATGGTTCCTCTGTGAACATGGCCAACCGTGGGGCAGATGGTTCCTCTGTGAACATGGCCAACCGTGGGGCAGATGGTGCCTCTGTGAACATGGCCAACCGTGGGGCAGATGGTGCCTCTATGAACATGGCCAACCGTGGGGCAGATGGTGCCTCTGTGAATATGGCCAACCGTGGGGGAGTGATTGCCCACCTGCAGGGGGGCATATAATCCCAATCCACTGTATACCACATCGGTTTGTAACGATGATAAATTCTCTATGATTTAGTTTTATTTACTAGCAGAGAATGTTAAACAATAGTGTATGTGTATGTGTCATTTGGCCTGTGGCATAGAGTCTACATGTGTGTGTGTGTGTGTGTGTCATTTGGCCTGTGGCATAGCGTCTACATTTGTGTGTGTGTGTGTGTGTGTGCGTGTGTGTGTGTGTGTGTGCGTGCGCTGGAATGATAAATACCACAGAATTATTATTTTCTGTACAAGAGACAGGGGGAAGGAGACAGGGGGAAGGAGACGGGGGGGGAAGGAGACGGTTGGGAAGGAGACGGGGGGAAGGAGACGGGGGGAAGGAGACGGGGGGGGGAAGGAGACGGGGGGGAAGGAGACGGGGGAGGAGACGGGGGGAAGGAGACGGGAGGGAAGGAGACTGGCGGGAAGGAGACGGGGGGGGGAAGGAGACGGGGGGAAGGGAGACGGGGGGGAAAGAGACAGGGGTGGAGGAGACGGGGGGGAAGGGAGACGGGGGGGGGGGGGAGGAGACGGGGGGGAAGGAGACGGGGGGAAAGAGACGGGGGGGGGACGGGGGGGAGACGGGGGGGAAGGGAGACGGGGGAAGGAGACGGGGGGGGGGGAAGGAGACAGGTGGAGGGAGGAGACAGGTGGGGTGGGAAGGAGACAGGTGGGGAAGGAGACAGGTGGGGAAGGAGACGGGGGACGGGCGGAGGGGAAGGAGACGGGGGGAAGGAGACGGGGGGGGAAGGAGACGAGGGGGAAGGAGATGGGGGGAAGGAGACGAGGGGGGAAGGAGACAGGTGGAGGGAGGAGACGGGTGGGAAGGAGACAGGTGGGGAAGGAGACAGGTGGGGAAGGAGACGGGGGGGAAGGAGACAGGTGGGGAAGGAGACAGGTGGGGAAGGAGACAGGTGGGGAAGGAGACAGGTGGGGAAGGAGACAGGTGAGGAAGGAGACAGGTGGGAAGGAGACAGGTGGGGAAGGAGACAGTGGGGAAGGAGACAGGGGGAATGAGACAGGGGGGAAAGAGACAGGTGGGGAAGGAGACTGGGGCGGGGAGGAGACAGGGGGGGAAGGAGACGGGGGAAGGAGATGGGAGGAGACGAGGGGGGGAGGAGACTAGGGGGAGGAGACAGGTGGAGGGAGGAGACAGGTGGGAGGGAGGAGACGGGGGACGGGCGGAGGGGAAGGAGATGGGGGGAAGGAGACGAGGGGGAAGGAGATGGGGGAAGGAGACAGGTGGAGGGAGGAGACGGGGGACGAGGGGGTGAAGGAGGGGAAGGAGACAGGGGGAAGGAGATGGGGGGAAGGAGATGAGGGGGAAGGAGACAGGTGGAGGGAGGAGACGTGGGGAAAGGAGACTGGGGGGAGGAGACGGGGGGGAAGGAGACGGGGGAGGAGACGGGGGGAAGAGACAGGGGGTGAAGGAGACAGGGGGAGGGAGGAGACGGGGGGGGCGGAGGGGAAGGAGACAGGGGGAAGGAGATGGGAGGGAAGGAGACGAGGGGGAAGGAGACGGGAGGAAGGAGACGGGGGGGAGGAGACGGGGGGGGGTGGAGGAGACAGGTGTAGGGATGAGTCCTGAGTGGTTATGTGTCCTATGGTGGGTTTAGATAATTTAATAAGAGTTTAAATGAAATTGAAAAGATATAATCTTTTCTCCAGAACATACTGGAGTTGGTGCAGTTTATGCTGGTGTTGCCCACTTCAGCTGCCCGGTGTGAGCGAGGCTTCTCTGCGCAGAACCGGATTTAAGAATTCCACAAGAAGCTGCCCTGGGATCTCCACCACAGAAGCCCTGATGAGGATCAGCCTGGAGGGGTCTTCTGTCGAGGAGTTGTGGATCCCACTCCTGCCGTGGACCGCTGGCAGACCTCCTCTGACCTCGCATGCCAGACGGCCAACATACAGCAGCAGCTGGACATCTGATATCCTTTGCGTCTTCTCGGGTCAACGTGTGATTTTGGTGGTATGTGCTGTTCCACAGATGTGTCCCCCTTAGTACACACTCACACACGCAGTATAAATATGTATGTTTTAAATTGTTTGTTAATAAACTGTGTTACTTTATTTTTCACTCCTAAATTTCTCTGTGTGGTCCTACATTTTTTACATTTAGGAGCACATGTACTCCTTGGGAAAAAGGTTAATGTAGAGCCTTGTGATGTACTGGGTCATACACACTACCCTCTGTAGTGCCTTGTGATGTACTACTGGGTCATACACACTACCCTCTGTAGAGCCCTGTGATGTACTGGGTCATACACACTACCCTCTGTAGAGCCCTGTGAGTCATACACACTACCCTCCCTGTAGAGCCCTGTGATGTACTGGGTCGTACACACTACCCTCTGTAGAGCCCTGTGATGTACTGGGTCATACACACTACCCTCTGTAGAGCCTGTGATGTACTGGGCCGTACACATACCCTCTGTAGAGCCCTGTGATGTACTGGGTCTACCCTCTGTAGAGTCTGTGATGTACTGGGTCGTACACACTACCCCCTGTGATGTACTGGGTCGTACACACTACCCTCTGTAGAGCCCTGTGATGTACTGGGTCAAACACACTACCCTCTGTAGAGCCCTGTGATGTACTGGGTCATACACACTACCCTCTGTAGAGCCCTGTGATGTACTGGGCCGTACACACTACCCTCTGTAGAGCCCTGTGATGTACTGGGTCGTACACACTACCCTCTGTAGAGCCCTGTGATGTACTGTGATGTACTACCCTCTGTAGATGTACCCTGTGTACTGGGTCATACACACTACCCTCTGTAGAGCCCTGTGATGTACTGGGTCGTACACACTACCCTCTGTAGAGCCCTGTGATGTACTGGTACACACTACCCTCTGTAGAGCCCTGTGATGTATACACACTACCCTCTGTAGAGCCCTGTGATGTACTGGGTCATACACACTACCCCTCTGTAGAGCCCTGTGATGTACTGGGTCGTACACACTACCCTCTGTAGAGCCCTGTGATGTACTGGGTCATACACACTACCCTCTGTAGAGCCCTGTGATGTACTGGGTCGTACACACTACCCTCTGTAGAGCCTCTGTAGAGCCCTGTGATGTACTGGGTCGTACACACTACCCTCTGTAGAGCCCTGTGATGTACTGGGTCATACACACTACCCTCTGTAGAGCCCTGTGATGTACTGGGTCGAACACACTACCCTCTGTAGAGCCCTGTGATGTACTGGGTACACACTACACTACCCTCTGTAGAGCCCTGTGATGTACTGGGTCATACACACTACCCTCTGTAGAGCCCTGTGATGTACTGGGTACACATAGAGCCCTGTGATGTACGTACACACTACCCTCTGTCTGTCATACACACTACCCTCTGTAGAGCCCTGTGATGTACTGGGTCATACACACTACCCTCTGTAGAGCCCTGTGATGTACCCTCTGTAGAGCCCTGTGATGTACTGGGTCATACACACTACCCTCTGTAGAGCCCTGTGATGTACTGGGTCACACACTACCCTCTGTAGAGCCCTGTGATGTACTGGGTCAAACACACTACCCCCTGTCTGTAGATGAGCCTCTGTAGAGCCCTGTGATGTACTGGGTCATACACACTACCCTCTGTAGAGCCCTGTGATGTACTGGGTCATACACACTACCCTCTGTAGAGCCCTGATGACTGGGTCATACACACTACCCTCTGTAGAGCCCTGTGATGTACTGGGTCAAACACACTACCCTCTGTAGAGCCCTGTGATGTACTGGGTCATACACACTACCCTCTGTAGAGCCCTGTGATGTACTGGGTCAAACACACTACACTACCCTCTGTGATAGAGCCCAGGATGCCCTGTGACTGTGAGCCCTGTGATGTACTGGGTCATGCACACAGTCTCCTGATGTACTGGGTCGTACACACTACCCTCTGGAATACCCTGCCCTTCACGATGTCTTGGAGACTACCCTCTGTAGAGCCCTGTGATGTACTGGGTCATACACACTACCCTCTGTAGAGCCCTGTGATGTACTGACCCATACCACTACCCTAGAGCCCTGTGATGTGATGTACTGGGTCATGTAGCCCCACACTACACCTCTGTAGAGTTAAGCCCTGTGATGTACTGGGCCATACACACTACCCTCTGTAGAGCCCTGTGATGTACTGGGTCATACACACTACCCTCTGTAGAGCCCTGTGATGTACTGGGTCATACACACTACCCTCTGTAATGAGCCCTGTGATGTACTGGGTCATACACACTACCCTCTAGAGCCCTAGATACTGGGCTGTGATGTACTGGGTCAATGATACCCTCTGTAGATAGGACCCTGTGATGTACTGGGTCGTAACTGGGAACACACTACCCTCTGTAGAGCCCTGTGATGTACTGGGTCATACACTACCCTCTGTAGAGCCCTGTGATGTACTGGTTACCCTCTGATAGGCCCTGTGATGTAACACAATGATTCTGTAGATAGGCCCTGTGATGATACTGGGTTAGATACAACAAGCCCTGTGATGATACATGGTTAGATGGAACAACTGTAATGATGTACATACCCTACCCTCTGTAGAGCCCTGATATTCATCGATAAATACAGAGCACAAGTACAACCCTTTTTACTGGTAAGGAAACAAACATTCACTGTAATATTTCAATAAATCACCTGTGACAATAGCTACTGGGTCGTGACATTGTCGTGCAGTGACCCTGTGATGTACTGGGTCAGCTCGTCATTAACATGGAGCTAAGACAGCGAAAACGTGGTTCACTTGCACACTACCCTCTGTAGAGCCCTGTGATGTACTGGGTCAAAATACCCTCTGTAGAGCCCTGTGATGTACATACACACTACCCTCTGTAGAGCCCTGGATGATGTACTGGGTCAAACACATGAGCCCTACTGTACCCTCTGTAGAGCCCAGTTGTGATGTACTGGGTCATACACACTACCCTCTGAAGAGCCCTGTGATGTACTGGGTCATACACTTCCCAAATAGGGAGAAAAACTCAAAACCCACACTACCCTCTGTAGAGCCCTGTGATGTACTGGGTCATACACACTACCTCTGTAGAGCCCTGTGATGTACTGGGTCATACACACTACCCTCTGTAGAGCCCTGTGATGTACTGGGTCATACAAACCCTCTGTAGAGCCCTGTGATGTACTGGGTACCCTCTGTAGAGCCCTGTGATGTACTGGGGAAGTCATCTGTAGAGGGAGAAAAACTGGGTCACAACCCTCTGTAGAGCCCTGTGATGTACTGGGGCAGTACTCATATTACCACTACCTACTGCAAGAGCCCTGTGATGTAATACATATTTGTATGACTGGGCCCAGTAGCACATGATGTACTGGGTCAAACACACCCCTTTTCCTGGATTGAATGTCTTAGAGCCCTGTGATGTACTGGGTCATACACACTACCCTCTGTAGAGCCCTGTGATGTACTGGGTCAAACACACTACCCTCTGTAGAGCCCTGTGATGTACTGGGTCAAACACACTACCCTCTGTAGTGCCTTGCGGTCGGAGGCTGAGCAGTTGCCGTACCAGGCAGTGATGCAACCAGTCAGGATGCTCTCGATGGTGCAGCTGTAGAACCTTTTGAGGATCTGAGGACCCATGCCAAATCTTTTCAGTCTCCTGAGGGGGAATAGGCTTTTCCGTGCCCTCTTCACGACTGTCTTGGAGAGCTTGGACCATGTTAGTTTGTTGGTGATGTGGACACCAAGGAAATTAACCATACCCTGACCCATACCCTGACCATGTTAGTTTGTTAGGTGATGTAACCAACTTCATGTAGATCCATACTCCCCCCCTCAGAAGAAAGGCACACGGACACCCACACTTCAGGTTAACTCGGTTTTTATCTGCAGTAAAATGTATAAAGCAGTGATGACAGGAGGTGACAGGACACAATATAACTGTTAGATAGGACCAACAGTAATGATACATGGTTAGATAGGACCAACAGTAATGATACATGGTTAGATAGGAACACCAGTAATGATACATGGTTAGATAGGAACAACAGTAATGATACATGGTTAGATAGGACCAACAGTAATGATACATGGTTAGATAGGAACAACCGTAATGATACATGGTTAGATAGGAACAACAGTAATGATTACATGGTTAGATAGGACCAACAGTAATGATACATGGTTAGATAGGAACAACCGTAATGATACATGGTTAGATAGGAACAACAGTAATGATTACATGCCCTCAAAGTGAAGTGATATTCATCGATAAATACAGAGCACAAGTACAACCCTTTTTATATAAACCTTCTAAGGTAGTAAGGAAATAAACATTCACTTAATATTTCAATAAATCACCTGCTGACAATAGCTAGCGTGACATTGTCGTGCAGTGACCAACGGTGCTATAGTCAGCTCGTCATTAACATGGCTAGCTAAGACAGCGAAAACGTGGTTCACTTGCTGAAATAGGTCTTCGATACATTAACGGCAAAATAAATATATACATAGTCACATTTGCTATTGACTTTAGGATATATGAACCAGTTTTCCAAAAACATGATTGTGTTATACTGTTTTAAACAGTTTTTATATACAGAGGAAGGACACACAAACCTGCTCTCAGAATATCTCTCTCAGACTGAGGAGCGGGCAGACCAACTTCCCAAATAGGGGAGAAAAACTCAAAACCCACTAGTTGTTCTTTCAAAGAAAATAATACAAGTAATGTAATGTCGGAAGACCTCTCATATTACCAACCTTACTGCAATGGCAGCAAATATATATTTTTATGAATTCAGTAGCACATAATGAAAGGAAACTTTATTTAAAAACACCCCTTTTCCTGGATTGAATGGCTTCACCCGCGAACTGCAGCGTTCTTTGATATCTACATTTTTCGCCCAAGGTTGATGGAAACTACATTTTCACTGTGTTACAGTGATGTGGACACCAGGGAACTGTCCCTATTCATGACTGTCTTGGTGTGTTTGGACTGTTCTAGTTTGTTGTTGATGTGGACGCCAAGGAACTTGAAGATCTCAACCTGCTCCACTACAGCCCTGTCAATGAGAATGGGGGCATGTTCGGTCCTTTTCCTGCAGTTCACAATCATCTCCTTTGTCTTGATTATGTTGAGGGAGAGGTTGTTGTCCTGGCACCACACGGTCAGGTCTCTGACCTCCTCCTTATAGGCTCTCTCATCGTTGTTGGTGAACAGGTCTACCACTGTTGTGTCGTCGGGCAAACTTAATGATGGTTTGGAGTCGTGCCTGGCCGTGCATTCATGAGTGAACAGGGAGTACGGGAGGGGACTGGGCAGGCACCCCTGAGGGGCCACCATGTTGAGGATCAGTGTGTCGGATGTTTTGTTACCTACCCTTACCACCTGGGGGCGGCCCGTCAGGAAGTCCAGGATCCAGTTGCAGATCCATTAAATACAGACAGAATATAGACAAACAATACAGACAGAATATAGACAAACAATACAGACAGAATATAGACAAACAATACAGACAGAATATAGACAAACAATACAGACAGAATATAGACAAACAATACAGACAGAATATAGACTAACAATACAGACAGAATATAGACAAACAATACAGAAGAATATAGACAAACAATACAGACAGAATATAGACAAACAATACAGACAGAATATAGACAAACAATACAGACAGAATATAGACAAACAATACAGACAGAATATAGACAAACAATACAGACAGAATATAGACAAACAATACAGACAGAATATAGACAAACAATACAGACAGAATATAGACTAACAATACAGACAGAATATAGACAAACAATACAGACAGAATATAGACAAACAATACAGACAGAATATAGACAAACAATACAGACAGAATATAGACTAACAATACAGACAGAATATAGACTAACAATACAGACAGAATATAGAATATAGACAAACAATACAGACAGAATATAGACAAACAATACAGACAGAATATAGACAAACAATACAGACAGAATATAGACAAACAATACAGACAGAATATAGACTAACAATACAGACAGAATATAGACAAACAATACAGACAGAATATAGACTAACAATACAGACAGAATGTAGACTAACAATACAGACAGAATATAGACAAACAATACAGACAGAATATAGACAGAATATAGACAAACAATACAGACAGAATATAGACAAACAATACAGACAGAATATAGACAAACAATGCAGACAGAATATAGACAAACAATACAGACAGAATATAGACAAACAATACAGACAGAATATAGACAAACAATACAGACAGAATATAGACAAACAATACAGACAGAATATAGACTAACAATACAGACAGAATATAGACAAACAATACAGACAGAATATAGACAAACAATACAGACAGAATATAGACAAACAATACAGACAGAATATAGACAAACAATACAGACAGAATATAGACTAACAATACAGACAGAATATAGAATATAGACAAACAATACAGACAGAATATAGACAAACAATACAGACAGAATATAGACTAACAATACAGACAGAATATAGACAAACAATACAGACAGAATATAGAATATAGACAAACAATACAGACAGAATATAGACAAACAATACAGACAGAATATAGACTAACAATACAGACAGAATATAGACAAACAATACAGACAGAATATAGACTAACAATACAGACAGAATATAGACAAACAATACAGACAGAATATAGACAAACAATACAGACAGAATATAGACAAACAATACAGACAGAATATAGACAAACAATACAGACAGAATATAGACTAACAATACAGACAGAATATAGACAAACAATACAGACAGAATATAGACTAACAATAAACAATACAGACAGAATATAGACAATACAACAATACAGACAGAATATAGACAAACAATACAGACAGAATATAGACTAACAATACAGACAGAATATAGACAAACAATACAGACAGAATATAGACTAACAATACAGACAGAATATAGAATATAGACAAACAATACAGACAGAATATAGACAAACAATACAGACAGAATATAGACTAACAATACAGACAGAATATAGAATATAGACAAACAATACAGACAGAATATAGACAAACAAAACAGACAGAATATAGACAAACAATACAGACAGAATATAGACAAACAATACAGACAGAATATAGACAAACAATACAGACAGAATATAGACTAACAATACAGACAGAATATAGACAAACAATACAGACAGAATATAGACAAACAATACAGACAGAATATAGAATATAGACAAACAATACAGACAGAATATAGACAAACAATACAGACAGAATATAGACAAACAATACAGACAGAATATAGACAAACAATACAGACAGAATATAGACAAACAATACAGACAGAATATAGACAAACAATACAGACAGAATATAGACAAACAATACAGACAGAATATAGACAAACAATACAGACAGAATATAGACAAACAATACAGACAGAATATAGACAAACAATACAGACAGAATATAGACAAACAATACAGACAGAATATAGACAAACAATACAGACAGAATATAGACTAACAATACAGACAGAATATAGACAAACAATACAGACAGAATATAGACTAACAATACAGACAGAATATAGAATATAGACAAACAATACAGACAGAATATAGACAAACAATACAGACAGAATATATACAGACAGAATATAGACAAACAATACAGACAGAATATAGACAAACAATACAGACAGAATATAGACTAACAATACAGACAGAATATAGACAAACAATACAGACAGAATATAGACAAACAATACAGACAGAATATAGACAAACAATACAGACAGAATATAGACAAACAATACAGACAGAATATAGACAAACAATACAGACAGAATATAGACAAACAATACAGACAGAATATAGACAAACAATACAGACAGAATATAGACAAACAATACAGACAGAATATAGACAAACAATACAGACAGAATATAGACAAACAATACAGACAGAATATAGACAAACAATACAGACAGAATATAGACAAACAATACAGACAGAATATAGACAAACAATACAGACAGAATATAGACAAACAATACAGACAGAATATAGACAAACAATACAGACAGAATATAGACAAACAATACAGACAGAATATAGACAAACAATACAGACAGATATAGACAAACAATAGAATATAGACAAACAATACAGACAGAATATAGACAAACAATACAGACAGAATATAGACAAACAATACAGACAGAATATAGACAAACAATACAGACAGAATATAGACTAACAATACAGACAGAATATAGACAAACAATACAGACAGAATATAGACAAACAATACAGACAGAATATAGACAAACAATACAGACAGAATATAGACTAACAATACAGACAGAATATAGACAAACAATACAGACAGAATATAGACAAACAATACAGACAGAATATAGACTAACAATACAGACAGAATATAGACAAACAATACAGACAGAATATAGACAAACAATAGAATATAGACAAACAATACAGACAGAATATAGACAAACAATACAGACAGAATATAGACAAACAATACAGACAGAATATAGACAAACAATACAGACAGAATATAGACAGAATATAACAATACAGACAGAATATAGAATATAGACAAACAATACAGACAGAATATAGACAAACAATACAGACAGAATATAGACAAACAATACAGACAGAATATAGACAAACAATACAGACAGAATATAGACAAACAATACAGACAGAATATAGACAAACAATACAGACAGAATATAGACAAACAATACAGACAGAATATAGACAAACAATACAGACAGAATATAGACAAACAATACAGACAGAATATAGACTAACAATACAGACAGAATATAGACAAACAATACAGACAGAATATAGACAAACAATACAGACAGAATATAGACAAACAATACAGACAGAATATAGACAAACAATACAGACAGAATATAGACAAACAATACAGACAGAATATAGACTAACAATACAACAGAAATAGACAAACAGACAGAATATAGACAAACAATACAGACAGAATATAGACAAACAATACAGACAGAATATAGACAATAACAATACAGACAGAATATAGACAAACAATACAGACAGAATATAGACAAACAATACAGACAGAATATAGACAAACAATACAGACAGAATATAGACAAACAATACAGACAGAATATAGACAAACAATACAGACAGAATATAGACAAACAATACAGACAGAATATAGACAAACAATACAGACAGAATATAGACAAACAATACAGACAGAATATAGACAAACAATACAGACAGAATATAGACAAACAATACAGACAGAATATAGACAAACAATAGACAAACAATACAGACAGAATATAGACAAACAATACAGACAGAATATAGACAAACAATACAGACAGAATATAGACAAACAATACAGACAGAATATAGACAAACAATACAGACAGAATATAGACAAACAATACAGACAGAATATAGACAAACAATACAGACAGAATATAGACAAACAATACAGACAGAATATAGACAAACAATACAGACAGAATATAGACTAACAATACAGACAGAATATAGACAAACAATACAGACAGAATATAGACAAACAATACAGACAGAATATAGACAGAATATAGACAAACAATACAGACAGAATATAGACAAACAATACAGACAGAATATAGAATATAGACAAACAATACAGACAGAATATAGACAAACAATACAGACAGAATATAGACTAACAATACAGACAGAATATAGACAAACAATACAGACAGAATATAGACAAACAATACAGACAGAATATAGACAAACAATACAGACAGAATATAGACAAACAATACAGACAGAATATAGACAAACAATACAGACAGAATATAGACAAACAATACAGACAGAATATAGAATATAGACAAACAATACAGACAGAATATAGACAAACAATACAGACAGAATATAGACAAACAATACAGACAGAATATAGACAGAATATAGACAAACAATACAGACAGAATATAGACAAACAATACAGACAGAATATAGACTAACAATACAGACAGAATATAGACAAACAATACAGACAGAATATAGACTAACAATACAGACAGAATATAGAATATAGACAAACAATACAGACAGAATATAGACAAACAATACAGACAGAATATAGACAAACAATACAGACAGAATATAGACAAACAATACAGACAGAATATAGACAAACAATACAGACAGAATATAGACAAACAATACAGACAGAATATAGACAAACAATACAGACAGAATATAGACAAACAATACAGACAGAATATAGACAAACAATACAGACAGAATATAGACTAACAATACAGACAGAATATAGACAAACAATACAGACAGAATATAGACAAACAATACAGACAGAATATAGACAAACAATACAGACAGAATATAGACAAACAATACAGACAGAATATAGACAAACAATACAGACAGAATATAGACAAACAATACAGACAGAATATAGACAAACAATACAGACAGAATATAGACTAACAATACAGACAGAATATAGACAAACAATACAGACAGAATATAGACAAACAATACAGACAGAATATAGACAAACAATACAGACAGAATATAGACAAACAATACAGACAGAATATAGACAAACAATACAGACAGAATATAGACAAACAATACAGACAGAATATAGACAAACAATACAGACAGAATATAGACAAACAATACAGACAGAATATAGACAAACAATACAGACAGAATATAGACAAACAATACAGACAGAATATAGACAAACAATACAGACAGAATATAGACAAACAATACAGACAGAATATAGACAAACAATACAGACAGAATATAGACAAACAATACAGACAGAATATAGACAAACAATACAGACAGAATATAGACAAACAATACAGACAGAATATAGACAAACAATACAGACAGAATATAGACAAACAATACAGACAGAATATAGACAAACAATACAGACAGAATATAGACAAACAATACAGACAGAATATAGACAAACAATACAGACAGAATATAGACAAACAATACAGACAGAATATAGACAAACAATACAGACAGAATATAGACAAACAATACAGACAGAATATAGACAAACAATACAGACAGAATATAGACAAACAATACAGACAGAATATAGACAAACAATACAGACAGAATATAGACAAACAATATAGACAAACAATACAGACAGAATATAGACAAACAATACAGACAGAATATAGATATAGACAAACAATACAGACAGAATATAGACAAACAATACAGACAGAATATAGACAAACAATACAGACAGAATATAGACAAACAATACAGACAGAATATAGACAAACAATACAGACAGAATATAGACAAACAATACAGACAGAATATAGACAAACAATACAGACAGAATATAGACTAACAATACAGACAGAATATAGAATATAGACAAGACAATAGACAAACAATACAGACAGAATATACAGACAAACAATACAGACAGAATATAGACAAACAATACAGACAGAATATAGACAAACAATACAGACAGAATATAGACTAACAATACAGACAGAAGAAAGAATATAGACAAACAATACAGACAGAATATAGACTAACAATACAGACAGAATATAGACAAACAATACAGACAGAATATAGACAAACAATACAGACAGAATATAGACAAACAATACAGACAGAATATAGACAAACAATACAGACAGAATATAGACAAACAATACAGACAGAATATAGACAAACAATACAGACAGAATATAGACTAACAATACAGACAGAATATAGACAAACAATACAGACAGAATATAGACAAACAATACAGACAGAATATAGACAAACAATACAGACAGAATATAGACTAACAATACAGACAGAATATAGACAAACAATACAGACAGAATATAGACTAACAATACAGACAGACAAACAATACAGACAGAATATAGACAAACAATACAGACAGAATATAGACAAACAATACAGACAGAATATAGACAAACAATACAGACAGAATATAGACTAACAATACAGACAGAATATAGATATACAGACAGAATATAGACAAACAATACAGACAGAATATAGACAAACAATACAGACAGAATATAGACAAACAATACAGACAGAATATAGACAAACAATACAGACAGAATATAGACAAACAATACAGACAGAATATAGACAAACAATACAGACAGAATATAGACAAACAATACAGACAGAATATAGACAAACAATACAGACAGAATATAGACAAACAATACAGACAGAATATAGACAAACAATACAGACAGAATATAATATAGACAAACAATACAGACAGAATATAGACAAACAATACAGACAGAATATAGACAAACAATACAGACAGAATATAGACAAACAATACAGACAGAATATAGACAAACAATACAGACAGAATATAGACAAACAATACAGACAGAATATAGACAAACAATACAGACAGAATATAGACTAACAATACAGACAGAATATAGACAAACAATACAGACAGAATATAGACAAACAATACAGACAGAATATAGACAAACAATACAGACAGAATATAGACAAACAATACAGACAGAATATAGACAAACAATACAGACAGAATATAGACTAACAATACAGACAGAATATAGACAAACAATACAGACAGAATATAGACAAACAATACAGACAGAATATAGACTAACAATACAGACAGACAAACAATACAGACAGAATATAGACAAACAATACAGACAGAATATAGACAAACAATACAGACAGAATATAGACAAACAATACAGACAGAATATAGACAAACAATACAGACAGAATATATACAGACAGAATATAGACAAACAATACAGACAGAATATAGACTAACAATACAGACAGAATATAGACAAACAATACAGACAGAATATAGACAAACAATACAGACAGAATATAGACAAACAATACAGACAGAATATAGACAAACAATACAGACAGAATATAGACAAACAATACAGACAGAATATAGACAAACAATACAGACAGAATATAGACAAACAATACAGACAGAATATAGACAAACAATACAGACAGAATATAGACAAACAATACAGACAGAATATAGACAAACAATACAGACAGAATATAGACAAACAATACAGACAGAATATAGACTAACAATACAGACAGAATATAGACAAACAATACAGACAGAATATAGACAAACAATACAGACAGAATATAGACAAACAATACAGACAGAATATAGACAAACAATACAGACAGAATATAGACAAACAATACAGACAGACAAACAATACAGACAGAATATAGACAAACAATACAGACAGAATATAGACTAACAATACAGACAGAATATAGAATATAGACAAACAATACAGACAGAATATATAGACAAACAATACAGACAGAATATAGACTAACAATACAGACAGAATATAGACAAACAATACAGACAGAATATAGACAAACAATACAGACAGAATATAGACAAACAATACAGACAGAATATAGACAAACAATACAGACAGAATATAGACAAACAATACAGACAGAATATAGACAAACAATACAGACAGAATATAGACAAACAATACAGACAGAATATAGACAAACAATACAGACAGAATATAGACAAACAATACAGACATAGAATATAGAAACAATACAGACAGAATATAGACAAACAATACAGACAGAATATAGACAAACAATACAGACAGAATATAGACTAACAATACAGACAGAATATAGACAAACAATACAGACAGAATATAGAATATAGACAAACAATACAGAATATAGACAAACAATACAGACAGAATATAGACTAACAATACAGACAGAATATAGACAAACAATACAGACAGAATATAGACTAACAATACAGACAGAATATAGACTAACAATACAGACCGAATATAGACAAACAATACAGACAGAATATAGACAAACAATACAGACAGAATATAGACAAACAATACAGACAGAATATAGACAAACAATACAGACAGAATATAGAAACAATACAGACAGAATATAGACTAACAATACAGACAGAATATAGACAAACAATACAGACAGAATATAGACAAACAATACAGACAGAATATAGACAAACAATACAGACAGAATATAGACAAACAATACAGACAGAATATAGACAAACAATACAGACAGAATATAGACAAACAATACAGACAGAATATAGACAAACAATACAGACAGAATATAGACAAACAATACAGACAGAATATAGACAAACAATACAGACAGAATATAGACAAACAATACAGACAGAATATAGACAAACAATACAGACAGAATATAGACAAACAATACAGACAGAATATAGACTAACAATACAGACAGAATATAGACAAACAATACAGACAGAATATAGACAAACAATACAGACAGAATATAGACAAACAATACAGACAGAATATAGACAAACAATACAGACAGAATATAGACAAACAATACAGACAGAAATAGAATATAGACAAACAATACAGACAGAATATAGACAAACAATACAGACAGAATATAGACAAACAATACAGACAGAATATAGACAAACAATACAGACAGAATATAGACAAACAATACAGACAGAATATAGACAAACAATACAGACAGAAATAGACAAACAATACAGACAGAATATAGACAAACAATACAGACAGAATATAGACAAACAATACAGACAAACAATACAGACAGAATATAGACTAACAATACAGACAGAATATAGACTAACAATACAGACAGAATATAGACAAACAATACAGACAGAATATAGACAAACAATACAGACAGAATATAGACTAACAATACAGACAGAATATAGACAAACAATACAGACAGAATATAGACAAACAATACAGACAGAATATAGACAAACAATAGACAAACAATACACAATACAGACAGAATATAGACAAACAATACAGACAGAATATAGACAAACAATACAGACAGAATATAGACAGAATATAACAATACAGACAGAATATAGACAAACAATACAGACAGAATATAGACAAACAATACAGACAGAATATAGACTAACAATACAGACAGAATATAGACTAACAATACATACAGACAGAATATAGACAAACAATACAGACAGAATATAGACAAACAATACAGACAGAATATAGACAAACAATACAGACAGAATATAGACAAACAATACAGACAGAATATAGACAAACAATACAGACAGAATATAGACAAACAATACAGACAGAATATAGACTAACAATACAGACAGAATATAGAATATAGACAAACAATACAGACAGAATATAGACAAACAATACAGACAGAATATAGACAAACAATACAGACAGAATATAGACTAACAATACAGACAGAATATAGAATATAGACAAACAATACAGACAGAATATAGACAAACAATACAGACAGATTATAGAATATAGACAAACAATACAGACAGAATATAGACTAACAATACAGACAGAATATAGACTAACAATACAGACAGAATATAGACAAACAATACAGACAGAATATAGACAAACAATACAGACAGAATATAGACAAACAATACAGACAGAATATAGACAAACAATACAGACAGAATATAGACTAACAATACAGACAGAATATAGACAAACAATACAGACAGAATATAGACAAACAATACAGACAGAATATAGACTAACAATACAGACAGAATATAGACTAACAATACAGACAGAATATAGACAAACAATACAGACAGAATATAGACAAACAATACAGACAGAATATAGACTAACAATACAGACAGAATATAGACAAACAATGCAGACAGAATATAGACAAACAATACAGACAGAATATAGACAAACAATACAGACAGAATATAGACAAACAATACAGACAGAATATAGACTAACAATACAGACAGAATATAAACAAACAATACAGACAGAATATAGACAAACAATACAGACAGAATATAGACTAACAATACAGACAGAATATAGAATATAGACAAACAATACAGACAGAATATAGACAAACAATACAGACAGAATATAGAATATAGACAAACAATACAGACAGAATATAGACTAACAATACAGACAGAATATAGACTAACAATACAGACAGAATATAGACAAACAATACAGACAGAATATAGACAAACAATACAGACAGAATATAGACAAACAATACAGACAGAATATAGACAAACAATACAGACAGAATATAGACAAACAATACAGACAGAATATAGACAAACAATACAGACAGAATATAGACAAACAATACAGACAGAATATAGACAAACAATACAGACATAATATAGACTAACAATACAGACAGAATATAGAATATAGACAAACAATACAGACAGAATATAGACAAACAATACAGACAGAATATAGAATATAGACAAACAATACAGACAGAATATAGACTAACAATACAGACAGAATATAGACAAACAATACAGACAGAATATAGACTAACAATACAGACAGAATATAGACAAACAATACAGACAGAATATAGACAAACAATACAGACAGAATATAGACTAACAATACAGACAGAATATAGACAAACAATACAGACAGAATATAGACAAACAATACAGACAGAATATAGACAAACAATACAGACAGAATATAGACAAACAATACAGACAGAATATAGAATATAGACAAACAATACAGACAGAATATAGACAAACAATATAGACAAACAATACAGACAGAATATAGACACACAATATAGACAATCAATACAGACAGAATATAGACAAACAATACAGACAGAATATAGACAAACAATATAGACAAACAATACAGACAGAATATAGACTATCAATACAGACAGAATATAGAATATAGACTAACAATACAGACAGAATATATTGACAAAGAATTTCCTAATCCACACACTATAAATAGCTTATTCCTGATCCTGTGTTACAACACTGGAGTTGTGGGTTTATACCTGTACGCTCCGTTCATTCTGTATAGAACTGTAAAGTAGCTTCATCTGAGCCAGACCAGCTCATTTAAAAAGAAAAAAATATTTCACCTTTATTTAACCGGGTAGGCAAGTTGAGAACACCTTTATTTAACCGGGTAGGCAAGTTGAGAACAAGTTCTCATTTACAATTGCGACCTGGCCAGGATAAAGCAAAGCAGTTCGACACAAACAACGACACAGGTGGAGTAAAACAAACATACAGTCAATAATACAGTAGAAAAACAAGTCAATATATACAGTGTGTGCAAATGAGGTAGGATAAGGGGGGTAAGGCCATAAATAGGCCATAGTGGCTAAATAATTACAATATAGCAATTAAACATTGGAATGGTAGATGTGCAGTAGATGAATGTGCAGGTAGAGATACTGGGGTGCAAAGGAACAAGGGCAGGAGCCTGATCTCCTGTTTCTGTAGTGTGAGGCAGCTTGATGTACAAGTACACCCCCTGGACAGGACGCTCTCTCGACAGGACGCTAGTCTATAGCGGAGCCTTGGGATTAAAAGCCTCTGAAATTAAACATTTGACCAGTGACAACTTTTTGAGCTGCAACAATTTTACCTGGAGGTCAGTTGTAGATTGGATGTAAAAAAAAAAAAATAATTAAAAAAATGGAACCACGTGATTTCTAACCAATGGAGAGACACATAATAACACATTTTTATAGACTTGATTCATTCATATTGAAAAACGCCACGAGACCACTCTTTGATTTCTATGTGCGGTTTTGATTATTAGAAGTTGTCTCTGTTGAATCTGCGTACTGCGCAGTTCCGGTAGTGTCCTTGCCTGCCAATCAGATCTCTGCTCACCCATCCCCTGGCCGCTGATTGGAACAAATTAACTCTCCTCCATTAATAAAGCTCTACATTCGCACTGAGGTCTTTCTGTGACACACAGACTTTGTGAACTTGCAGAGATTAAACAATGCTACCTTATATAATGTTACTTACCTTACATTATTCATCTCATATGCATACGTATATACTGTACTCTATATCATCGACTGCATCCTTATGTAATACATGTATCACTAGCCACTTTAACTATGCCACTTTGTTTACATACTCATCTCATATGTATATAATGTACTCGATACCATCTACTGCATCCTTATGTAATACATGTATCACTAGCCACTTTAACTATGCCACTTTGTTTACATACTCATCTCACATGTATATACTGTACTCGATACCATCTACTGTATCTTGCCTATGCTGCTCTGTACCATCACTCATTCATATATCCTTATGTACATATTCTTTATCCCCTTACACTGTATAAGACAGTAGATTAGGAATTGTTAGTTAGATTACTTGTTGGTTATTACTGCATTGTCGGAACTAGAAGCACAAGCATTTCGCTACACTCGAATTAACATCTGCTAACCATGTGTATGTGACAAATAAAATTTGATTTGATTTGATTTGAGATGGTGCTGAAGGCTGTTTGCGTGCTGACAGGAACCGGTGATGTTACCGGGACCGTATTCTTTGAGCAGGAGGTATGTCTTCAATCTGGGAAAAATAGAAGCCTGTATGTCGACTTTTGCAGAACAAATTCATTTGGCCAATAATTCTGACTGTCTGCGACTGGCCTTATCAATTACAAATCCGTTGAACATGACAACACATAGCAAGGCTAGTTAACTATAGCAAGGCTAGTTAACGTTAAGAGCTACCTCACGTTACACAACTTGGACGTGTTCACATTTTCCCTTGACCTAAAGCTTTAATTCTGGTCTTCCTCAACCCCAGGACGCTTCCCTAGTTGATCCTGTTCTGCGGTTCTCATGCCGACACGCAAACCGACAGCTGCCTATGTGCAGAAAGGTTGCCATGTTGCTAGACCGTTCTTCATCTGCGTTGCTTTCTGTTTGTGGGTTTAGGCTGGGCTTCTGTACAACACTTTGCGATATCAGCTGATGTAAGAAGGGCTTCATGAATACATTTGATTTAGATTGAATCCCCGAGCTGACAAGGTACACATGTGTCGTTCTGCCCCTGAACAAGGCAGTTAACCCACTGTTCCTAGGCCGTCCTTGTAAATAATAATTGGTTCTTAACAGACTAGCTAAATGAAATAAGTGGGCTGAAATATGAAACTCTGCCTAACTGGGTCGCCGGGCTACCGGGCTATGTGAAACGGCCTCGTCCATTGAAAAGGCAGTGGCGTTTGTCCACACAGTGCATGTTGCCTTGGTCTCTAAGCCATCCTTGTTTTGGTCTCACAGGCTGAATGCTCATTGGCTACTAGCCGCAGTCCTTGTCCAATCACGTTGTACTTCTGCTCCTACTACAACATTCAAGACCAAACATTTGTGACGTTAGACAGTTATCGCGAGATCCGACAGGGGTCTGTGGTACGGAACATCTCTTAGTGCGGCCTTGACCCGCTCAAACGAGACGAGTCCCTAGTTTTACTGACCCGTAGGATTTCACCCCAGAAATTCATCTGGGACACTACACCATTTTTGGCGTATGTCTGACATTAGCAAATATGTTTTGAATAGGACATGAGACTGTAATTGACGTATGTGAGACGTCAAAGGTCAGCGCAATCTGGGATCCTTGGGACGCTCCCTCCTTTAGAAGTTTAATTTTAAAATAGTGTAGGGGTTAACAATGAGACTGATATTTCACCGGGTGTATGAATGTGAAGCATCAGCTTGGCGTTTACACTCTACCAAATGTGGTAGTGGGCGGATGCCCAGTTGGAGGAGATTTGGCCGATATTCTGCACATGGCCTCAACGATGTAACGTTTTATCTCAATACAGTTCTGTTCCTAAAACTAGGATCTGTTATGGACAGTAAACTCTCTCTTTGTTTTGTTTTTGTAGACTTTACCCTTTGCCAAAGTTTTTAGTTTGTTTTAATTGCTAGATTTAGGAGTGCAAAGGTGAATTGAGTTATTGCACATGTGCACTTCATAGGTGTTCCCTAACGGAAATATGCAGATGCATGCTAGAACTGGCCAATAGGATATTGCCTGCTTGTGCTTGGCTCTGCCCACTATGACTAATGTTTGTTCCCATTGGAAACGACAGGCTGTGGTCTCTTAGTTAAGTTATGGTAGGGAATGTCCTGATGACTGATGTACTACACTTCATTATGATAAAGATCCATCAGTGATTGGATCATCTCTAACCAATCAGAGTATCAAATGCTGCTTTATCCACATGTTCTGCCTCTGGCCCAGCCCATCTGTTTCTGGGACCAATCAGATGATCTAGAATGGATTTCCATTCTAGAAATCGTTGGGTGGTAGCTACTCCTATACAGACTCAATGTAGAGGAGAAATGTGCATCCTTGTGCGTTTGGCATAGCGATTGGCCACTGCAAGGAGTTCAGGTAGCCAGTCAAACTATATCTTGCTGCTTACTTTACGTACCTAATGCTCGCTAGCTACAACTAGCCATACAAGCATTTGGCTGCCTTTAGATACCAGTCCTAATCTTGCATTTCCCTTAATCCGTCTTTGTAAATCATCAATTTAGAGCCATATTATTTTGTAAGCAGGGTAAGTTGCTGAGATGAATGCAGGTTAATTGCTAGTTCTGCCTGTTGTAGAAGTTAGCAAGTTGAGGGGGGGTTCTAACTAAACTGTACCACAAACTAAAGCTTGCTACCCGCTAACGCTGCTGCTGCCCGCTAACGCTGCTGCTGCCCGCTAACGCTGCTGCTACCCGCTAACGCTGCTGCTACCCGCTAACGCTGCTGCTGCCCGCTAACGCTGCTGTTGCCCGCTAACGCTGCTGCTGCCCGCAACATCGTTACAGATGGGGCGGCATGGTAGCCTAGTGGTTAGAGTGTGGAGGGTAGCCTAGTGGTTAGAGTGTGGAGGGTAGCCTAGTGGTTAGAGTGTGGAGGGTAGCCTAGTGGTTAGAGTGTGGAGGGTAGCCTAGTGGTTAGAGTGTGGAGGGTAGCCTAGTGGTTAGAGTGTGGAGGGTAGCCTAGTGGTTAACGTGTGGAGGGTAGCCTAGTGGTTAACGTGTGGAGGGTAGCCTAGTGGTTAGCGTGTGGAGGGTAGCCTAGTGGTTAGCGTGTGGAGGGTAGCCTAGTGGTTAGCGTGTGGAGGGTAGCCTAGTGGTTAGCGTGTGGAGGGTAGCCTAGTGGTTAGCGTGTGGAGGGTAGCCTAGTGGTTAGCGTGTGGAGGGTAGCCTAGTGGTTAGCGTGTGGAGGGTAGCCTAGTGGTTAGAGTGTGGAGGGTAGCCTAGTGGTTGCGAGTTCAAACCCCCGAGCTGACAAGGTACAAATCTGTCGTTCTGCCCCTGAACAGGCAGTTAACCCACTGTTCCTAGGCCGTCATTGAAAATAATAATTTGTTCTTAACTGACTTGCCTAGTAAAATAAAGGTAAGATAAAACAGATGAAGAGGCGTCACTTGCTGCCGAGTGCCAGTCTGTTTCTGCTCTCTCACCCACTCCTATGGAACTGTCATGCAACGTTGGCTTGGGAAAAACAGATCTGGGACCAGGCTAGAGTCTTTCTGCCTTGGCTCCCATTTTCATTTCCCTGAACCTGGTCTGGCGCGTTGGTCTACTGCTGTCAACTACAGTCAGTTATCCACACCTTTTTTTTTTTTTAAGCAAGCAAAGTTTGCTTAAAAAAAGGCATGTGGACAACTGACTGTGTAGTTGAGTTGATCCCTCAATGTCAGAAGTAGCGTAACAACTAGCTGGCTACACATCTCTCTGTAGGTCACCCTGTGGCGGTCTCTCTCTGTAGGTCACCCTGTGGCGGTCTCTCTCTGTAGGTCACCCTGTGGCGGTCTCTCTCTGTAGGTCACCCTGTGGCGGTCTCTCTCTGTAGGTCACCCTGTGGCGGTCTCTCTCTGTAGATCACCCTGTGGTGGTCTCTTTCTGTAGGTCACCCTGTGGCGGTCTCTATCTGTAGGTTACCCTTTTGGCGGTCTCTCTCTGTAGGTCACCCTGTGGCGGTCTCTATCTGTAGGTCACCCTGTGGCGGTCTCTCTCTGTAGGTCACCCTGTGGCGGTCTCTCTCTGTAGGTCACCCTGTGGCGGTCTCTCTCTGTAGGTCACCCTGTGGCGGTCTCTCTCTGTTGGTCACCCTGTGGCGGTCTCTCTCTGTAGGTTACCCTGTGGTGGTCTCTCTCTGTAGGTCACCCTGTGGCGGTCTCTCTCTGTTGGTCACCCTGTGGCGGTCTCTCTCTAGATCACCCTGTGGTGGTCTCTCTCTGTAGGTCACCCTGTGGCGGTCTCTCTCTGTAGGTCACCCTGTGGTGGTCTCTCTCTGTTGGTCACCCTGTGGTGGTCTCTCTCTGTAGGTCACCCTGTGGTGGTCTCTCTGTAGGTCACCCTGTGGTCTCTCTGTTTACAGGGTGAAGATGCTCCAGTGACGCTGACCGGGGAGATTGCAGGTCACCCTGTGGTCTTTCTGTTATCAGGGTGAAGATGCTCCAGTGACGCTGACCAGGGAGATTGCAGGTCACCCTGTGGTCTCTCTGTTATCAGGGTGAAGATGCTCCAGTGACGCTGACCGGGGAGATTGCAGGTCACCCTGTGGTGTCTCTGTTATCAGGGTGAAGATGCTCCAGTGACGCTGACCGGGGAGATTGCAGGTCACCCTGTGGTCTCTCTGTTATCAGGGTGAAGATGCTCCAGTGACGCTGACCGGGGAGATTGCAGGTCACCCTGTGGTCTCTCTGTTATCAGGGTGAAGCTGACCGGGAGATTGCAGGTCACCCTGTGGTCTCTCTGTTATCAGGGTGAAGATGCTCCAGTGACGCTGACCGGGGAGATTGCAGGTCACCCTGTGGTCTCTCTGTTATCAGGGTGAAGATGCTCCATTGACGCTGACCGGGGAGATTGCAGGTCACCCTGTGGTCTCTCTGTTATCAGGGTGAAGATGCTCCAGTGACGCTGACCGGGGAGATTGCAGGTCACCCTGTGGTGTCTCTGTTATCAGGGTGAAGATGCTCCTTTGACGCTGACCGGGGAGATTGCAGGTCACCCTGTGGTCTCTCTGTTATCAGGGTGACGCTGACCGGGGAGATTGCAGGTCACCCTGTGGTCTCTCTGTTATCAGGGTGAAGCTGACCGTGGAGATTGCAGGTCACCCTTTGGTCTCTCTGTTATCAGGGTGACGCTGACCGGGGAGATTGCAGGTCACCCTGTGGTCTCCCTGTTATCAGGGTGAAGCTGACCGGGGAGATTGCAGGTCACCCTGTGGTCTCCCTGTTATCAGGGTGAAGCTGACCGGGAGATTGCAGGTCACCCTGTGGTCTCTCTGTTATCAGGGTGACGCTGACCGGGAGATTGCAGGTCACCCTGTGACCTCTCTGTTATCAGGGTGACGCTGACCGGGAGATTGCAGGTCACCCTGTGGTCTCTCTGTTATCAGGGTGAAGCTGACCGGGAGATTGCAGGTCACCCTGTGGTCTCTCTGTTATCAGGGTGACGCTGACCGGGAGATTGCAGGTCACCCTGTGGTCTCTCTGTTATCAGGGTGACGCTGACCGGGGAGCTTGCAGGTCACCCTGTGGTCTCCCTGTTATCAGGGTGAAGCTGACCGGGGAGATTGCAGGTCACCCTGTGGTCTCCCTGTTATCAGGGTGACGCTGACCGGGGAGATTGCAGGTCACCCTGTGGTCTCTCTGTTATCAGGGTGACGCTGACCGGGGAGATTGCAGGTCACCCTGTGGCCTCTCTGTTATCAGGGTGACGCTGACCGGGGAGATTGCAGGTCACCCTGTGGTCTCTCTGTTATCAGGGTGAAGCTGACCGGGGAGATTGCAGGTCACCCTTTGGTCTCTCTGTTATCAGGGTGACGCTGACCGGGGAGATTGCAGGTCACCCTGTGGTCTCTCTGTTATCAGGGTGACGCTGACCGGGGAGATTGCAGGTCACCCTGTGGTCTCCCTGTTATCAGGGTGAAGCTGACCGGGGAGATTGCAGGTCACCCTGTGGTCTCTCTGTTATCAGGGTGACGCTGACCGGGGAGATTGCAGGTCACCCTGTGGTCGCTCTGTTATCAGGGTGAAGCTGACCGGGGAGATTGCAGGTCACCCTGTGGTCTCTCTGTTATCAGGGTGAAGATGCTCCAGTGACGCTGACCGGGGAGATTGCAGGTCACCCTGTGGTCTCTCTGTTATCAGGGTGACGCTGACCGGGGAGATTGCAGGTCACCCTGTGGTCTCGCTGTCATCTGGGTGAAGCTGACCGGGGAGATTGCAGGTCACCCTGTGGTCTCTCTGTTATCAGGGTGACGCTGACCGGGGAGATTGCAGGTCACCTTGTGGTCTCTCTGTTATCAGGGTGACGCTGACCGGGGAGATTGCAGGTCACCCTGTGGTCTCTCTGTTATCAGGGTGACGCTGACCGGGGAGATTGCAGGTCACCCTGTGGTCTCTCTGTTATCAGGGTGAAGCTGACCGGGGAGATTGCAGGTCACCCTGTGGTGTCTCTGTTATCAGGGTGACGCTGACCGGGGAGATTGCAGGTCACCCTGTGGTCTCTCTGTTATCAGGGTGAAGATGCTCCAGTGACGCTGACCGGGGAGATTGCAGGTCACCCTGTGGTCTCTCTGTTATCAGGGTGAAGATGCTCCAGTGTCGCTGACCGGGGAGATTGCAGGTCACCCTGTGGTCTCTCTGTTATCAGGGTGAAGATGCTCCAGTGACGCTGACCGGGAGATTGCAGGTCACCCTGTGGTCTCTCTGTTATCAGGGTTAAGATGCTCCAGTGACGCTGACCGGGAGATTGCAGGTCACCCTGTGGTGTCTCTGTTATCAGGGTGAAGATGCTCCAGTGACGCTGACCGGGGAGATTGCAGGTCACCCTCTGGTCTCTCTGTTATCAGGGTGAAGATGCTCCAGTGACGCTGACCGGGGAGATTGCAGGTCACCCTGTGGTGTCTCTGTTATCAGGGTGAAGATGCTCCAGTGACGCTGACCGGGGAGATTGCAGGTCACCCTGTGGTCTCTCTGTTATCAGGGTGACGCTGACCGGGGAGATTGCAGGTCACCCTGTGGTCTCTCTGTTATCAGGGTGAAGCTGACCGGGGAGATTGCAGGTCACCCTCTGGTCTCTCTGTTATCAGGGTGAAGATGCTCCAGTGACGCTGACCGGGGAGATTGCAGGTCACCCTGTGGTGTCTCTGTTATCAGGGTGAAGATGCTCCAGTGACGCTGACCGGGGAGATTGCAGGTCACCCTGTGGCCTCTCTTTTATCAGGGTGAAGATGCTCCAGTGACGCTGACCGGGGAGATTGCAGGTCACCCTGTGGTCTCTCTGTTATCAGGGTGAAGCTGACCGGGGAGATTGCAGGTCACCCTGTGGTCTCGCTGTCATCTGGGTGAAGCTGACCGGGGAGATTGCAGGTCACCCTGTGGTCTCCCTGTTATCAGGGTGATGCTGACCGGGGAGATTGCAGGTCACCCTGTGGTCTCTCTGTTATCAGGGTGATGCTGACCGGGGAGATTGCAGGTCACCCTGTGGTCTCTCTGTTATCAGGGTGACGCTGACCGGGGAGATTGCAGGTCACCCTGTGGTCTCTCTGTTATCAGGGTGAAGCTGACCGGGGAGATTGCAGGTCACCCTGTGGTCTCTCTGTTATCAGGGTGAAGATGCTCCAGTGACGCTGACCGGGGAGATTGCAGGTCACCCTGTGGTCTCTCTGTTATCAGGGTGAAGCTGACCGGGGAGATTGCAGGTCACCCTGTGGTCTCTCTGTTATCAGGGTGAAGATGCTCCAGTGACGCTGACCGGGGAGATTGCAGGTCACCCTGTGGTCTCTCTGTTATCAGGGTGAAGATGCTCCAGTGACGCTGACCGGGGAGATTGCAGGTCACCCTGTGGTCTCTCTGTTATCAGGGTGAAGATGCTCCAGTGACGCTGACCGGGGAGATTGCAGGTCACCCTGTGGTGTCTCTGTTATCAGGGTGACGCTGACCGGGGAGATTGCAGGTCACCCTGTGGTGTCTCTGTTATCAGGTTGAAGATGCTCCAGTGACGCTGACCGGGGAGATTGCAGGTCTGGCCCCAGGAGATCGTGGCTTCTCGTCCATGCCTTCAGAGACAACACCAACGACTGCGTGAGCACGGGACCCCACTTCAACCCCCACAACAAGACCCACGGAGGACCCAACGATGATGTCAGGTGAGTCTGGCCTTATCACACGTGGAGTTGGACCATGGCGGTATCTGTGCTGCATGGGCAGCACCACTGAGGGGATAGCTCTTAATTTGTTCAATGTCTTCTACTTTGGAGTTAAATCACATTTTATTTGTCCAATGTTTGGAAACAGGTGTAGACTTAGTGAATTGTTTGCTTATGGGGTCCTATATACAGGGAGGTAACAACATGGCTATGTACAGGGAGGTAACAACATGGCTATGTACAGGGTTTCCATTGGCTGACTTTGGGCCCCCAAACATTAAAAGATTTGTGCAGGCCAATTGTCCGTGAGAGGAAATTCCATTAATATTTGATCTATTCATTGACGTAGAAACCATTAGATACATTTCACTTGTCATGCTTATCAGTCTACGGGCTAACTTCCATGCCTTCGTATGAATTTGGGATCTATCATCCCACAACTGTCCCAGTGCTATTCTATTGGCCAACAAGCTGACCAATAGAATAGGTATACTTTTCTACTATTAGGGGATAGTAGATTACGAATGCACCGTCTGTCAAAGTATTCAGACCCCTTGACCTTCTCAGACCCCTTGACCTTCTCAGACCCCTTGACCTTCTCAGACCCCTTGACCTTCTCAGACCCCTTGACCTTCTCAGACCCCTTGACCTTCTCCACATTTTGTTACTTTACAGCCTTATTATCAAATGTATTAAATAAGTTTCCCCCTCATCAATCTATACGCGGTGCCCCGTAACGACATCGCAGTGCCCCGTAACGACATCGCAGTGCCCCGTAACGACATCGCAGTGCCCCGTAACGACATCGCAGTGCCCCGTAACGACATCGCAGTGCCCCGTAACGACATCGCAGTGCCCCGTAACGACATCGCAGTGCCCCGTAACGACATCGCAGTGCCCCGTAACGTCATCGCAGTGCCCCGTAACGACATCGCAGTGCCCCGTAATGTCATCGTCATCCCGATCTTCTCAAGCTCTCAGGCTGAATGGGGGGCGTTGCTGCACAGCAATTTTCAGATCTCGCCAGATGTTGGCTCTGGTTCAAGTCCGGGCTCTGGCTGGGCTACTCAAGGATATTCAGAGACTTGTCCCGAAGCCACTCCTGTGTCTTGGCTGTGTGCTTAGGGTGGTTGTCCTGTTGGAAGGTGAACCTTCGCCCCTGATCGCTCTGTAGCAGGGTTTCATCAAGGATCCTGACTAGTCTCTCAGTCCCTGCCGCTGAAAAACATCCCCACAACATGATGCTGCCACCACCATGATTCACCGTAGGGATGGTGCCAGGTTTCCTCCAGATGTGACGCTTGGCATTCAGGCCAAAGAGTTCAATCGTGTTTCATGAGACCAGAGAATCTTGTTTCTGGCAGTCCTTTTAGGTACCTTTTGGCAAACTCCAAGGCTGTCTTTTACTGAGTGGCTTCCAGCTGACCACTCTACCATAACGGCCTGATTTGCTGGAGTGCGGCAGATGGTTGTCCTTCTGGAAGGTTCTCCCATCTCCACAGAGGATTCCTCAGTTTGTCCGGGCGGCCAGCTATAGGAAGAGTCTTGGTGGTTTCAAACTTCCATTTTTAAGAATGATGGAGGCCACTGTGTTCTTGATGACCTCAAATGCTGCAGCCATTTTCTTGGTACCCTTCCCCAGAGATGGTTATAGATATATATAGATATATTACTTTCACCCCTTCTAGGCAGATCTGGAAAGAAAAAGCCAAATCTGACTGGCCAATAAAAATATTAAGATGGGCAAAAGAACAGACACTGGAGAGAGGATCTCCGCCTGGAAGGCCAGCATTCTGGAGACGTCTCTTCACTGTTGCTGTTGAGACTGGTGTTTTGCAGGTTCTATTTAATGAAGCTGCCAGTTGAGGACTTGTTTCTCAAACTAGACACTAATGTACCTCATGCTCAGTTGTGCAGCAGCCTCCCACTCCTCTTTCTATTCTGGTTAGAGCCAGTTTGCGCTGTTCTGTGTAGGGAGTAGGACACAGCGTTGTACGAGATCTTCAGTTTCTTGGTAATTTCTCACATGAAATGGCGTTCAAATCTCAGAACAAGAATAGACTGACGAGTCTCAGAATGTATTTTGTTTACGGCCATTTTGAGCCTGTAATCAAACCCACAAATGCTGATGCTCCAGATGCTCAACTCAACTCGTCTAAAGAAGGCCAGTTGTATTGCTTATTTAATCAGAACAACAGTTTTCAGCTGTGCTAACATTATTTCTTACCTCTTACTTTCTGTTTTGCTACAATGTTCACGTAGGGGATACACTATTGGAAAGCAGTCTCTCCTCTGACCAGCTGTTCTGTCTCTGTTGCTAGGCACATAGGGGACCTTGGCAACGTGACTGCAGGAGCTGACAATGTGGCTAAGATCAACATCCAGGACAAGATACTGACACTCACTGGACCCTCTCGATCATCGGCAGGACCATGGTGGTAAGAACACATTGCCTGACCTGTAGCTGCATGTGTCCACTAGGCAGGAAATGGAAGGAACCTGTAGCTGCATGTGTCCACTAGGCAGGAAATGGAAGGAAGATGTAGCTGCATGTGTCCACTAGGCAGGAAATGGAAGGAACCTGTAGCTGCATGTGTCCACTAGGCAGGAAATGGAAGGAAGCTGTAGCTGCATGTGTCCACTAGGCAGGAAATGGAAGGAAGATGTAGCTGCATGTGTCCACTAGGCAGGAAATGGAAGGAACCTGTAGCTGCATGTGTCCACTAGGCAGGAAATGGAAGGAACCTGTAGCTGCATGTGTCCACTAGGCAGGAAATGGAAGGAAGATGTAGCTGCATGTGTCCACTAGGCAGGAAATGGAAGGAAGATGTAGCTGCATGTGTCCACTAGGCAGGAAATGGAAGGAAGATGTAGCTGCATGTGTCCACTAGGCAGGAAATGGAAGGAACCTGTAGCTGCATGTGTCCACTAGGCAGGAAATGGAAGGAACCTGTAGCTGCATGTGTCCACTAGGCAGGAAATGGAAGGAAGATGTAGCTGCATGTGTCCACTAGGCAGGAAATGGAAGGAACCTGTAGCTGCATGTGTCCACTAGGCAGGAAATGGAAGGAAGCTGTAGCTGCATGTGTCCACTAGGCAGGAAATGGAAGGAACCTGTAGCTGCATGTGTCCACATGGAAGGAAATGCTCAGCGTTCTCCAAGTTAACACAACTCTGTTCTCGTCCCATCTTTTCATTCTCTTTCATGCTGTTTCACCCTCCATTCCATATCTCCTCGCTCTACCAATAGATCCATGAGAAAGCTGATGACCTGGGGAAAGGAGGCAACGTGGAGAGTCTGAAGACGGGTCGCCAGGCCTGTGGTGTTATTGGAATTACCCAGTAAACACTACCCTTGCTGGGAGCCACAAGCCACAGCTTGAAGACCACCCAGACCCCATTGGAAGCTCTTAACCCCCCCCCCCCCTACCTAAACCTGTAAGGCACCTCATGGACATCTGGCAGATGGTCTGCGGCTTTAAGAATTCTTTGTCCATTGACTTTAGTTGTCTGTTTTTGGGAAACTCCCCTCTGAAGGTCTGAGGGCTTTCAACTCGGGGACACAGCTGACGTTGAGGACAGATCTAATGAAGTGCACTAGGAGGTTGTGGCTAGGGGTTGATTTTTTGGGGGGGGTATATATTTACTCTTGTCTGTACACATTGGCCCTAGCACTGCTTCTGTCTGTAATATGGAGTTATTCTATGCTGTAAACATGTATTATACATTGTCTGAAATGGCTTATGTAGTTCACTACTTACGGGGGGGTGACCTGGATGGGGGGGTGAACTGGATGGGGGGGTTTAACTATATCGGGTGCCTTTTCAGGCACCCATGATGTTCACTGTACAAAGCTGACCAATAAAAAGACGTTGTCACTAATCCTTGGTGGTTTTTATCTTGCTGTTTTTATGGTTAAAGCCTCAACCTCAGGTTTCTCACGTCCAGCGGCTGGCCGTTAGCCTCAACCTCGCGTCCAGCGGCTGGCCGTTAGCCTCAACCTCGCGTCCAGCGGCTGGCCGTTGGCCTCAACCTCGCGTCCAGCGGCTGGCCGTTAGCCTCAACCTCGCGTCCAGCGGCTGGCCGTTGGCCTCAACCTCGCGTCCAGTGGCTGGCCGTTAGCCTCAACCTCGCGTCCAGCGGCTGGCCGTTAGCCTCAACCTCGCGTCCAGCGGCTGGCCGTTAGCCTCAACCTCGCGTCCAGCGGCTGGCCGTTGGCCTCAACCTCGCGTCCAGCGGCTGGCCGTTAGCCTCAACCTCGCGTCCAGCGGCTGGCCGTTAGCCTCAACCTCGCGTCCAGCGGCTGGCCCGTTGGCCTCAACCTCGCGTCCAGCGGCTGGCCCGTTAGCCTCAACCTCGCGTCCAGCGGCTGGCCGTTGGCCTCAACCTCGCGTCCAGCGGCTGGCCGTTAGCCTCAACCTCGCGTCCAGCGGCTGGCCGTTAGCCTCAACCTCGCGTCCAGCGGCTGGCCGTTAGCCTCAATCTCGCGTCCAGCGGCTGGCCGTTGGCCTCAACCTCGCGTCCAGCGGCTGCTGTTTACAAAGTCTTATAATCGACTCATTAAGGCCAAGCTCCCGTGCAGCAGCTATTTCCTTTTCCAACAACCAGATCGATCGCCTTCAACTTGAAAGCTGCATCATATGCCTTTCTCAGTGTCTTTGCCATGATGAGGGTGACAAAATGACTACCGTAATCAGAATGATGGGAAGTTTGAGAGAGCTCGATTTACGTCACATTATGTGACGGTGCTCAGTTTTTCGGCGGCATGAATCTTGTGAAAGCGGGAAAAATCCATAAATTAGCCGCGTTATTGTATAAACCGCGAGGTTCAAAGCCTGGGAATAAAGTAGCGGCTCATAGTCTGGAAATTACAGCATCTTTCTGAAGACTTCGTAAGCCTTCGCTGAAATACACGACCCAGTAAAGAGTAATTTTGTTGAATCAAGCGTGAACGTCCACTGGCGTGTACATTTTGACTGCATCTCTGCAGACCCAGGGTTGTTGACCGTGGTGTTGCTGACTGCTGAGAACATCTGACAAAGACTCCGTACAGTAGATTGTGCCTGTCAAGTGGTAGTATTTTTTTGGTGCCTCTAGATGGCGCCACTCTCCTGTCTAGTCACAGGCCAAATCTGTATCTTGATTTGCTTAAATATCCATTCTCTTCTGTGGCCTCATCAACCGTGTAATTCTCATTTCAATTCTGGCATGTTTTTTTTATGGTAACAACACTTGCTGTATGATTTGAATACGTTGGCACTGGGCTGTAGTTTATAATAGTTTATAAAGTGCAGTGGCAAATTCTACTTCACAATTGAAACAATGAAGCTCATCATTAGACTAGCTTAGCTTTCACCTGGTCTGTTTCTAATCAGGGCAATGAAGGAGGACCTATACATTTTTAACAATTTAGACTCAGTGAGAGGATGGTCAGTGACTGATTTCTGATCCTAGAGGGCGATGTTGAGCTTTGACTGGTAGGTTTTAATATCTGCGGACTGTCGTAGCTACACGCCGTGCCAACTGCCTTTTTGAAGGTACTTGTAACAGTATGAAGCCCATTAGCATTAATTACATTACATGCTGCACACACTAGCATTACGTCAATACATGCATCACTGGGGAGCTAATGCCACGCCTGCTGGGGAGCTAATGCCACGCCCGCTGGGGAGCTAATGCCACGCCCGCTGGGGAGCTAATGCCACGCCCACTGGTGAGCTAATGCCACGCCCACTGGTGAGCTAATGCCACGCCCACTGGGGAGCTAATGCCACGCCCGCTGGGGAGCTAATGCCACGCCCGCTGGTGAGCTAATGCCACGCCCACTGGCGAGCTAATGCCACGCCCACTGGCGAGCTAATGCCACATTAAATATCTGTTGGAGCTAGACCCTGTTGAACCCAACTCTCGCGTGATACTCCTTGGTGGGTGCGGTGTGTAGCCGATCGTGACCGACCTGTCCTACTCCGATCTTGGAGTTCTCTGGCAAATCCCAAACGTCCTGCACGGTGTTGGGCTGTAAGCACAACCCCCACCTGTGGACGTCGGGCCCTCATACCACCCTAATGGGGTCTGTTTCTGACCGTCTGAGCAGACACATGCACATTTGTGGCCTGCTGGAGGTCATTTTGCAGGGCTCTGGCAGTACTCCTCCTTGCACAAAAGCGGAGTTAGCGGTCTTGCTGCTGGGTTGTTGCCCTCCTACGGCCTCCTCCACGTCTCCTGATGTATTGGCCTGTCTCCTGGTAGTGCCTTCATGCTCTGGACACTACGCTGACAGACACAGCAAACCTTCTTGCCACAGCTCGCATTGATGTGCCATCCTGGATGAGCTGCACTACCTGAGCCACTTGTGTGGGTTGTAGACTCCGTCTCATGCTACCACTAGAGTGAAAGCACCGCCAGCATTCAAAAGTGACCAAAACATCAGCCAGGAAGCATAGGGACTGAGAAGTGGTCTGTGGTCACCACCTGCAGAACCACTCCTTTATTGAGGGTGTCTTGCTAATTGCCTATAATTTCCACCTGTTGTCTATTCCATTTGCACAACAGCATGTGAAATGTATTTTCTATCAGTTTTGCTTCCTAAGTGGACAGTTTCACAGAAGTGTGATTGACTTGGAGTTACATTGTGTTGTTTAAGTGTTCCCTTTATTTTTTTGAGCAGTGTACATTTTGCATTGTTTTTATTCTCAATTAAGTTAGAAAAATAGGATGATCGAGCAGCAGTAAGGGCTCTTCGGTACTGCACGGTACTGTCTTTCCAAGCTAGTCGGAAGACTTCCAGTTTGGTGTGGCGCCATTTCCATTCCAATTTTCTGGAAACTTGCTTCAGAGCTCGGGTATTTTCTGTATACCAGGGAGCTAGTTTCTTATGACAAATGTTTTTAGGGGTGTAACTGCATCTAGGGTATTGTGCAAGGTTGCCCTGGCCCCAGCAGGGCCATCCGTACAACCCGACAGGGCCATCCATACAACCCATCAGGGCCATCCATACAACCCATCAGGGCCATCCATACAACCCATCAGGGCCATCCATACAACCCATCAGGGCCATCCGTACAACCCAGCAGGGCCATCCATACAACCCAGCAGGGCCATCCATACAACCCGACAGGGCCATCCATACAACCCATCAGGGCCATCCATACAACCCATCAGGGCCATCCGTACAACCCATCAGGGCCATCCGTACAACCCATCAGGGCCATCCGTACAACCCATCAGGGCCATCCGTACAACCCATCAGGGCCATCCATACAACCCAGTAGGGCCATCCGTACAACCCAGTAGGGCCATCCGTACAACCCAGCAGGGCCATCCGTACAACCCAGCAGGGCCATCCGTACAACCCAGCAGGGCCATCCGTACAACCCAGCAGGGCCATCCGTACAACCCAGCAGGGCCATCCGTACAACCCAGCAGGGCCATCCGTACAACCCAGCAGGGCCATCCGTACAACCCAGCAGGGCCATCCGTACAACCCAGTAGGGCCATCCGTACAACCCAGCAGGGCCATCCGTACAACCCAGCAGGGCCATCCGTACAACCCAGCAGGTCCATCCGTACAACCCAGCAGGGCCATCCGTACAACTCAGCAGGGCCATCCGTACAACCCAGCAGGGCCATCCGTACAACCCAGCAGGGCCATCCGTACAACCCAGCAGGGCCATCCGTACAACCCAGCAGGGCCGTCCGTACAACCCAGCAGGGCCATCCGTACAACCCAGCAGGGCCATCCGTACAACCCAGCAGGTCCATCCGTACAACCCAGCAGGGCCGTCCGTACAACCCAGCAGGGCCATCCGTACAACCCAGCAGGGCCATCCGTACAACCCAGCAGGGCCATCCGTACAACCCAGCAGGACCATCCGTACAACCCAGCAGGGCCATCCGTACAACCCAGCAGGACCATCCGTACAACCCAGCAGGGCCATCCATGCAACCCAGCAGGGCCATCCATACAACCCAGCAGGGCCATCCATACAACCCGACAGGGCCATCCATACAACCCATCAGGGCCATCCATACAACCCATCAGGGCCATCCGTACAACCCAGTAGGGCCGTCAGTACAACCCATGCAGGGCCATCCATACAACCCATCAGAGCCATCCATACAACCCATCTGGGCCATCCGTACAACCCTGCAGGGCCATCCATACAACCCGACAGGGCAATCCATACAACCCATTAGGGCCATCCGTACAACCCATCAGGGCCATCCGTACAACCCAGCAGTTCCATCCGTACAACCCGGCAGGGCCATCCATACAACCCGGCAGGGCCATCCGTACAACCCGGCAGGGCCATCCATACAACCCGGCAGGGCCATCCGTACAACCCGGCAGGGCCATCCATACAACCCGGCAGGGCCATCCGTACAACCCGGCAGGGCCATCCATACAACCCAGCAGGTCCATCCGTACAACCCAGCAGGACCATCCGTACAACCCAGCAGGGCCATCCATACAACCCAGCAGTTCCATCCATACAACCCGGCAGAATGTAGTTCTGATAGCAGTCTGGGTTTGTGAATCTCAGAGCTTGTAAAGAACAGCAGGTGGTGTGTTGCAGTATAAACTGCTCTTTCCTCTCCCTCTCTCCCCTCCATGTTAGGGTCTGAGGGTCCTGCCCCTCCTCAGTTCCCCATGTATATACTAGGATAACAAAGCGGCACTTACAATCGAGGATGGTTCTCGATGTGGTAGAAATATAAGGCATTAAAGTAGATGGGTGATATGAGATATTCTGCCACTGTTGCGAAATAGTGGAAGTATTTGTTATTAAAATTGGAGGGAGTAGGCTTGTCATAATGACATTGTGTTTCTTACTAGTTCCCTGTAGTAACTGTTGTTACCCGTGGAAGGGGAAACAATACAACGATTACCTACTCTGTACGTGGCACAATAAACGTCTCTATTATGAAACAGATGTTTTTATGTGGACTTCCGTCAGCGTGATCCTTCCGTCTCATTTTCTAAAAAATGTTTATTTATTTGCAAATTATGGTGAAAAATAAGTATTTGGTCTCCTACAAACAAGCAAGATTTCTGGCTCTCACAGACCTGTAACTTCTTCTTTAAGAGGCTCCTCTGTCCTCCACTAGTTACCAATATTAATGGCACGTGTTTGAACTTGTTTACAGTATAAAAAACACCTGTCCACAACCTCAAACAGTCACACTCCAAACTCCACTATGGCCAAGACCAAAGAGCTGTCAAAGGACACCAGAAACGAAATTGTAGACCTGCACCAGGCTGGGAAGACTGAATCTGCAATAGGTAAGCAGCTTGGTTTGATGAAATCAACTGTGGGAGTAATTATTAGGAAATGGAAGACATACAAGACCACTGATAATCTCCCTTGATCTGGGGCTCCACGCAAAATCTCACCAGAGCTAGGGCTCCACGCAAAATCTCACACCGTGGGGTCAAAATGATCACAAGAACGGTGAGCAAAAATCCCAGAACCACACGGGGGGACCTAGTGAATGACCTGCAGAGAGCTGGGACCAAAGTTACAAAGCCTACCATCAGTGACACACCACGCCGCCAGGGACTCAAATCTTGCAGTGCCAGACGTGTCCCCCTGCTTAAGCCAGTACATGTCCAGGCCCGTCTGAAGTTTGCTAGAGAGCATTTGGATGATCCAAAATAAGATTGGGAGAATGTCATATGGTCAGATGAAAAAAAAAAACAGAACTTTTTGGTAAAAACTCAACTAGTCATGTTTGGAGGACAAAGAATGCTGAGTTGCATCCAAAGAACACCATACCTACTGTGAAGCATGGGGGTGGAAATATCATGCTTTGGGGGTGTTTTTCTGCATAGGGACCAGGACGACTGATCCGTGTAAAGGAAAGAATGAATGGGGCCATGTATCGTGAGATTTTGAGTGAAAACCTCCTTCCATCAGCAAGGGCATTGAAGATAAAACATGGCTGGGTCTTTCAGCATGACAATGATCCCAAACACACCGCCTGGGCAACGAAGGAGTGGCTTCGTAAGAAGCATTTCAAGGGCCTGGAGTGGCCTAGCCAGTCTCCAGATCTCAACCCCATAGAAAATCTTTGGAGGGAGTTGAAAGTCCGTGTTGCCCAGCAACAGCCCCAAAACATCACTGCTCTAGAGGAGATCTGCATGGAGGAATGGGACAAAATACCAGCAACAGTGTGTGAAAACCTTGTGAAGACTTACAGAAAACGTTTGACCTCTGTCATTGCCAACAAAGGGTATATAACAAAGTATTGAGATAAACTTTTGTTATTGACAAAATACTTATTTTCACCATAATTTGCAAATAAATTCTTTAATAATCCTACAATGTGATTTTCTGGATTTTTTTTCTCATTTTGTCTGTCATAGTTGAAGTGTACCTATGATGAAAAGCCCACCTCGCTCCAGCCCACGTCGGTCTCGCCCAGCCCTCCCAGGTCTCCCTCCAGCCCACCCCGGTCTCCCTCCAGCCCACCCCGGTCTCGCCCCAGCCCACCCCGGCTCCAGCCCTCCCCGGTCTCGCCCCAGCCCACCCCGGTCTCCCTCCAGCCCTCCCATGTCTCGCCCCAGCCCACCCCGGTCTCGCCCCAGCCCACCCCGGTCTCGCCCCAGCCCACCCCGGTCTCCCTCCAGCCCACCCCGGTCTCCCTCCAGCCCACCCCGGTCTCGCCCCAGCCCACCCCGGTCTCTCTCCAGCCAACCCCGGTCTCGCCCCAGCCCACCCCGGTCTCCCTCCAGCCCACCCCGGTCTCCCTCCAGCCCAGCCCCCCGGTCTCCCTCCAGCCCACCCCGGTCTCCCTCCAGCCCACCCCGGTCTCGCCCCAGCCCACCCCGGTCTCCCTCCAGCCCTCCCATGTCTCGCTCCAGCCCTCCCATGTCTCGCCCCAGCCCACCCCGGTCTCGCCCCAGCCCAGCCCACCCCGGTCTCCCTCCAGCCCACCCCGGTCTCGCCCCAGCCCACCCCGGCTCCAGCCCTCCCCGGTCTCGCCCCAGCCCACCCCGGTCTCGCTCCAGCCCACCCCGGTCTCCCTCCAGCCCACCCCGGTCTCGCTCCAGCCCACACCGGTCTCCCTCCAGCCCACCCCGGTCTCCCTCCAGCCCTCCCCGGTCTCCCTCCAGCCCTCCCCGGTCTCCCTCCAGCCCTCCCCGGTCTCCCTCCTGCCCACCCCGGTGTCGCTCCAGGTACTGAGAAGCTTGTGAATAAATAGATTTATAGGCCAGATTTGAATGTTTCCAAGAAAGTTTCACATATATCAAAGAGATCTCTGTGAGAGATGGCAACAAAGCGATCTCTGTGAGAGATGGCAACAAAGGGATCTCTGTGAGAGATGGCAACAAAGGGATCTCTGTGAGAGATGGCAACAAAGCAATCTCTGTGAGAGATGGCAACAAAGGGATCTCTGTGAGAGATGGCAACAAAGGGATCTCTGTGAGAGATGGCCACAAAGGGATCTCTGTGAGAGATGGCCACAAAGGGTTCTCTGTGAGAGATGGCAACAAAGCGATCTCTGTGAGAGATGGCAACAAAGGGATCTCTGTGAGAGATGGCAACAAAGGGATCTCTGTGAGAGATGGCAACAAAGGGATCTCTGTGAGAGATGGCAAAGGGATCTCTGTGAGAGATGGCAACAAAGCGATTTCTGTGAGAGATGGCAACAAAGGGATCTCTGTGAGAGATGGCAACAAAGGGATCTCTGTGAGAGATGGCAAAGGGATCTCTGTGAGAGATGGCAACAAAGGGATCTCTGTGAGAGATGGCAACAAAGCAATCTCTGTGAGAGATGGCAACAAAGGGATCTCTGTGAGAGATGGCAACAAAGGGATCTCTGTGAGAGATGGCAACAAAGGGATCTCTGTGAGAGATGGCCACAAAGGGATCTCTGTGAGAGATGGCCACAAAGGGATCTCTGTGAGAGATGGCAACAAAGGGATCTCTGTGAGAGATGGCAACAAAGGGATCTCTGTGAGAGATGGCAACAAAGCGATTTCTGTGAGAGATGGCAACAAAGGGATCTCTGTGAGAGATGGCAACAAAGGGATCTCTGTGAGAGATGGCAACAAAGGGATCTCTGTGAGAGATGGCAAAGGGATCTCTGTGAGAGATGGCAACAAAGGGATCTCTGTGAGAGATGGCAACAAAGCAATCTCTGTGAGAGATGGCAACAAAGGGATCTCTGTGAGAGATGGCAACAAAGGGATCTCTGTGAGAGATGGCAACAAAGGGATCTCTGTGAGAGATGGCCACAAAGGGATCTCTGTGAGAGATGGCCACAAAGGGATCTCTGTGAGAGATGGCAACAAAGGGATCTCTGTGAGAGATGGCAACAAAGGGATCTCTGTGAGAGATGGCAACAAAGAGATCTCTGTGAGAGATGGCAACAAAGAGATCTCTGTGAGAGATGGCCACAAAGGGATCTCTGTGAGAGATGGCAACAAAGGGATCTCTGTGAGAGATGGCAACAAAGGGATCTCTGTGAGAGATGGCCACAAAGGGATCTCTGTGAGAGATGGCCACAAAGGGATCTCTGTGAGAGATGGCAACAAAGGGATCTCTGTGAGAGATGGCAACAAAGGGATCTCTGTGAGAGATGGCAACAAAGCGATCTCTGTGAGAGATGGCAACAAAGGGATCTCTGTGAGAGATGGCAACAAAGGGATCTCTGTGAGAGATGGCAACAAAGCGATTTCTGTGAGAGATGGCAACAAAGGGATCTCTGTGAGAGATGGCAACAAAGGGATCTCTGTGAGAGATGGCAACAAAGGGATCTCTGTGAGAGATGGCAAAGGGATCTCTGTGAGAGATGGCCACAAAGGGATCTCTGTGAGAGATGGCAACAAAGGGATCTCTGTGAGAGATGGCAACAAAGGGATCTATGTGAGAGATGGCAACAAAGGGATCTCTGTGAGAGATGGCAACAAAGGGATCTCTGTGAGAGATGGCCACAAAGGAATCCTGACACCTTCAGATTAAAGTATGCGCTTTACATTGGCTAATAAAGGGTTAATAGACATTAATACAATAATTAATTCACTATCTATTCTCCTTTCTCTTTCTTGATCAAAGAACCCTCTTTCACAAAATGCCAGTCAAACACCGGCTACAGTAGGCTGCTGGATGCCTTTAAATGCGGAAGTTAACTGTGACAGAGAGAGACCGTAGCCAATAAGGGAACGTTAGAAAGGTGACAGTACAGGCTGAAAGTCAGATGACTAAGGCTCCGAAGGATTGGCTCCGCCAGTTAGTTAAAGTTGTCAGCAAAAGTTGAAGACTGGGTGGATTTCTCACGTCGTGAATATAAACCTGTTTGATTTCAGCTCTTCGTCGTTGTAGGATAACCGATGTCAGGTTAGTTCTGCTGATCGTTTTTTATTCTCACTAAATTGTGTTGTTTGGTTAGAAACCTATGAACACTAGACATTTGCTATTGTACTGTGTGCTTTATTATTAAAGTACGTTATTGGAGTGGTCTATCTAGTCTATACAGCGGGCTCTGGTAGCCTAAATGCCTCGTTTACATGGTGGTATTTCATTTATTATTAAAGTACGTTATTGGAGTGGTCTATCTAGTCTATACAGCGGGCTCTGGTAGCCTAAATGCCTCGTTTACATGGTGGCATTTCATTTATTATTAAAGTACATTATTGGAGTGGTCTATCTAGTCTATACAGCGGGCTCTGGTAGCCTAAATGCCTCGTTTACATGGTGGTATTTCATTTATTATTAAAGTACATTATTGGAGTGGTCTATCTAGTCTATACAGCGGGCTCTGGTAGCCTAAATGCCTCGTTTACATGGTGGTATTTCATTTATTATTAAAGTACATTATTGGAGTGGTCTATCTAGTATATACAGCGGGCTCTGGTAGTCTAAATGCCTCGTTTACATGGTGGTATTTCATTTATTATTAAAGTACGTTATTGGAGTGGTCTATCTAGTCTATACAGCGGGCTCTGGTAGCCTAAATGCCTCGTTTACATGGTGGTATTTCATTTATTATTAAAGTACATTATTGGAGTGGTCTATCTAGTCTATACAGCGGGCTCTGGTAGCCTAAATGCCTCGTTTACATGGTGGTATTTCATTTATTATTAAAGTACATTATTGGAGTGGTCTATCTAGTCTATACAGCGGGCTCTGGTAGCCTAAATGCCTCGTTTACATGGTGGTATTTCATTTATTATTAAAGTACATTATTGGAGTGGTCTATCTAGTCTATACTGCGGGCTCTGGTAGCCTAAATGCCTCGTTTACATGGTGGTATTTCATTTATTATTAAAGTACATTATTGGAGTGGTCTATCTAGTCTATACAGCGGGCTCTGGTAGCCTAAATGCCTCGTTCACATGGTGATGTATTTCATTGCGGTGTATCTCAGAACTGTTTAGCCCGTCACAGAACTGTTTAGCCCGTCACAGAACTGTTTAGCCCGTCACAGAACTGTTTAGCCCGTCACAGAACTGTTTAGCCCGTCACAGAACTGTTTAGCCCGTCACAGAACTGTTTAGCCCGTCACAGAACTGTTTAGCCCGTCACAGAACTGTTTAGCCCGTCGCAGAACTGTTTAGCCCGTCGCAGAACTGTTTAGCCCGTCACAGAACTGTTTAGCCCGTCACAGAACTGTTTAGCCCGTCACAGAACTGTTTAGCCCGTCACAGAACTGTTTAGCCTGTCCTTTTTCCAAAGACATAGAAGGTTGGAAATATAGGATTTGAACCTGACTCGCGCAAATTTGCCATCCAACGTTTCCTTTTTGACGACTGGGACAAACCTTGCTGTCTGTGCGTGTAAATATAGACCTATAACCTGTAGAATCCATGTAGGTTGTGAACTCTGTGGGTTACTTGGAAAACCTGGTAGTTATACGGTCAAATCCGCAAGGGTGGGGACAGAACGGGACAGACGGGAAATCGCTTGCTCATCCGGAAAGGCTTTACATGGTCAATCTGTTATCTGCGTTGGCCGTGCAGCGGTGATCTGTCCTCTGCAGAAGTTAGGGCATTCATACATATTGTGCAGAGCTGTTGTGAAGGCAGTTTGTGTTCATACAGGATGAGGGCATCGACAGACAACCGATCATATCGATGCGGAACTATACGGAGCCCACCACGTTTCTTACAAAATGTAGAGGCCACGACGACGCGGCACAGAGCTGAATTTGGACTCCGGAGGCTCCGCCATTGCGTCACACGGTGTCACCGACCACGTTTTCGGTTCAGGCGTGAATTTGCTTTTAATCAGCAGGAGCGCATGAGTCAGGACTCTCCACGCTGTTACGTCAGACCACACACACACACACACACACACACACACACACACACACACACACACACACACACACACACACACACACACCCCGCCTTGCATGACTTGACTAATCCAAATCAAGCTCGGTGAGTTCATTCTTCAGTCAGGTGTTAGACATGTAGGCTATAGTAGCCTAGACAGAATGTACTATAATGTCATATTTGAGATTTAAGGATATTTTAAGAGTAAATGAATTTGTAATTTATTGCTTTTAAAAATATTTATCTTGAGGGGATTCACGAGTGGCACAGCGGTTTAGACGTGTCACTACAGACCATGGTTCGGTCCTGGGCTGTATCACAGCCTGGCCGTGATCGGGAGTCGTCCGGGCCCACACAGATGCGTGTAAATGTAAACTCTCATTACGCTGAATAATGACATTGAGATGTCATCACCTAAGTTGTTAAAACTGTTTCTGTTTGGTTTTAATCCTCCTCAATGGGGGGGTTGATTTGACTAGTTGTTTACAATATTTAATAGTCTGTAACAGCTCATTAGGTTAGGCTACACTGTATTTAGCCAGTAGGATAAGATATATATATATATATTTTTTTTTACATGTCATCATCTTCACTCTCTCTGTGTGTCTTCTACAGATGTCCGTCTCCATGTCTAGTCTGGAGAGCCCCCCGCGGTCCTCCGTGTTTACCTTTGAGTCCTCAGTGCACAGCTGCCATGTGCTGCGTTGCCTGGACGACCAGCGGAGGCGTGACCTGCTGTGTGACATCACAGTGGTGGTGGGAGGGAGGAGCTTCAGGGCCCATCGCTCTGTGCTAGCTTCCTGCAGTAAATACTTCACTCACAGGGTCTCGTCCCACGCGGGCCCAGGGCTCGTCATCACCCTGCCTCAGGAGGTGAGAGGGGAACAAAGCCCGGCACGTAGTCCATTAATCTAAAGCCCGGCACGTAGTCCATTAATCTACAGCCTGGCACGTAGTCCATTAATCTAAAACCCGGCACGTAGTCCATTAATCTACAGCCTGGCACGTAGTCCATTAATCTAAAGCCCGGCACGTAGTCCATTAATCTACAGCCCGGCACGTAGTCCATTAATCTAAAACCCGGCACGTAGTCCATTAATCTACAGCCCGGCACGTAGTCCATTAATCTAAAGCCAGGCACGTAGTCCATTAATCTAAAACCAGGCACGTAGTCCATTAATCTAAAGCCCGGCACGTAGTCCATTAATCTAAAGCCCGGCACGTAGTCCATTATTCTAAAGCCCGGCACGTAGTCCATTAATCTAAAGCCCTGCACGTAGTCCATTAATCTAAAGCCCGGCACGTAGTCCATTAAACTAAAGCCCTGCACGTAGTCCATTAATCTAAAGCCCGGCACGTAGTCCATTAATCTAAAGCCTGGCACGTAGTCCATTAATCTAAAGCCCGGCACGTAGTCCATTAATCTAAAGCCTGGCACGTAGTCCATTAATCTAAAGCCCTGCACGTAGTCCATTAATCTAAAGCCCTGCACGTAGTCCATTAATCTAAAGCCCGGCACGTAGTCCATTAATCTAAAGCCCTGCACGTAGTCCATTAATCTAAAGCCCTGCACGTAGTCCATTAATCTAAAGCCCGGCACGTAGTGCATTAATCTACAGCCTGGCACGTAGTCCATTAATCTAAAGCCCGGCACGTAGTCCATTAATCTAATGCCCTGCACGTAGTCCATTAATCTAAAGCCTGGCACGTAGTCCATTAATCTAAAGCCCTGCACGTAGTCCATTAATCTACAGCCCGGCACGTAGTCCATTAATCTACAGCCCGGCACGTAGTCCATTAATCTAAAGCCTGGCACGTAGTCCATTAATCTAGAGCCTGGCACGTAGTCCATTAATCTAATGCCCTGCACGTAGTCCATTAATCTAAAGCCCGGCACGTAGTCCATTAATCTAAAGCCCTGCACGTAGTCCATTAATCTAAAGCCCGGCACGTAGTCCATTAATCTAAAGCCTGGCACGTAGTCCATTAATCTACAGCCCGGCACGTAGTCCATTAATCTAAAGCCCGGCACGTAATCCATTAATCTAAAACCCGGCACGTAGTCCATTAATCTAAAGACCTGCACGTAGTCCATCAATCTAATGCCCTGCACGTAGTCCATTAATCTAAAGCCCTGCACGTAGTCCATTAATCTAGAGCCTGGCACGTAGTCCATTAATCTAAAGCCTGGCACGTAGTCCATCAATCTAAAGCCTGGCACGTAGTCCATTAATCTAAAACCTGGCACGTAGTCCATTAATCTACAGCCTGGCACGTAGTCCATTAATCTAAAGCCCTGCACGTAGTCCATCAATCTAAAGCCTGGCACGTAGTCCATCAATCTAGAGCCTGGCACGTAGTCCATTAATCTAAAACCTGGCACGTAGTCCATTAATCTACAGCCTGGCACGTAGTCCATTAATCTAAAGCCCTGCACGTAGTCCATCAATCTAAAGCCTGGCACGTAGTCCATCAATCTAGAGCCTGGCACGTAGTCCATTAATCTAAAACCCGGCACGTAGTCCATTAATCTACAGCCCGGCACGTAGTCCATTAATCTACAGCCCGGCACGTAGTCCATTAATCTAAAGCCCTGCACGTAGTCCATCAATCTAAAGCCTGGCACGTAGTCCATCAATCTAGAGCCTGGCACGTAGTCCATTAATCTAAAACCCGGCACGTAGTCCATTAATCTACAGCCCGGCACGTAGTCCATTAATCTACAGCCCTGCACGTAGTCCATTAATCTAAAGCCCTGCACGTAGTCCATCAATCTAAAGCCTGGCACGTAGTCCATCAATCTAGAGCCTGGCACGTAGTCCATTAATCTAAAACCCGGCACGTAGTCCATTAATCTACAGCCCGGCACGTAGTCCATTAATCTACAGCCTGGCACGTAGTCCATTAATCTAAAGCCTGGCACGTAGTCCATTAATCTACAGCCCTGCACGTAGTCCATTAATCTAAAGCCTGGCACGTAGTCCATTAATCTAAAGCCTGGCACGTAGTCCATTAATCTAAAGCCTGGCACGTAGTCCATTAATCTACAGCCCTGCACGTAGTCCATTAATCTAAAGCCTGGCACGTAGTCCATTAATCTAAAGCCTGGCACGTAGTCCATTAATCTAAAGCCTGGCACGTAGTCCATTAATCTAAAGCCCTGCACGTAGTCCATTAATCTAAAGTAGTCCATCTATCTCACTGAGCTGAGCTTAGGTCCAGGGGGTTATCTCACTGAGCTGAGCTTAGGTCCAGGGGGTTATCTCACTGAGCTGAGCTTAGGTCCAGGGGGTTATCCCACTGAGCTTAGGTCCAGGGGGTTATCTCACTGAGCTGAGCTTAGGTCCAGGGGGTTATCCCACTGAGCTGAGCTTAGGTCCAGGGGGTTATCTCACTGAGCTGAGCTTAGGTCCAGGGGGTTATCTCACTGAGCTGAGCTTAGGTCCAGGGGGTTATCTCACTGAGCTGAGCTTAGGTCCAGGGGTTATCTCACTGAGCTGAGCTTAGGTCCAGGGGGTTATCTCACTGAGCTGAGCTTAGGTCCAGGGGGTTATCCCACTGAGCTGAGCTTAGGTCCAGGGGGTTATCCCACTGAGCTGAGCTTAGGTCCAGGGGGTTATCCCACTGAGCTGAGCTTAGGTCCAGGGGGTTATCTCACTGAGCTGAGCTTAGGTCCAGGGGGTTATCCCACTGAGCTGAGCTTAGGTCCAGGGGGTTATCCCACTGAGCTGAGCTTAGGTCCAGGGGGTTATCTCACTGAGCTGAGCTTAGGTCCAGGGGCTTATCTCACTGAGCTGAGCTTAGGTCCAGGGGCTTATCTCACTGAGCTGAGCTTAGGTCCAGGGGGTTATCCCACTGAGCTGAGCTTAGGTCCAGGGGGTTATCCCACTGAGCTGAGCTTAGGTCCAGGGGGTTATCCCACTGAGCTGAGCTTAGGTCCAGGGGGTTATCTCACTGAGCTTAGGTCCAGGGGGTTATCTCACTGAGCTGAGCTTAGGTCCAGGGGGTTATCTCACTGAGCTTAGGTCCAGGGGGTTATCTCACTGAGCTGAGCTTAGGTCCAGGGGGTTATCCCACTGAGCTGAGCTTAGGTCCAGGGGGTTATCCCACTGAGCTGAGCTTAGGTCCAGGGGGTTATCCCACTGAGCTGAGCTTAGGTCCAGGGGGTTATCCCACTGAGCTTAGGTCCAGGGGGTTATCTCACTGAGCTGAGCTTAGGTCCAGGGGCTTATCTCACTGAGCTGAGCTTAGGTCCAGGGGGTTATCCCACTGAGCTTAAACCGTACACAAATCTTGCGTTCCCAAGGTTACTCATCACACGAGTGTAGTTAGGCTAAGAGATGAGATGCTCTGTCAGATAGGAAATATCTGGAACATCCTGAATCAGCAGAGTGTGTGTGACCACATCGGTTTAGTTGTGGTCGACTTAATGTGTATTGCTGTGTCACGACTCTGTTTCTTTGTGTCTCTCTCTAAGGTGACGGTGAGTGGCTTTGAGCCACTGCTGCAGTTCGCCTACACCTCCAAGCTGCTCTTCAGTAAAGAGAATGTCATGGAGATACGACACTGTGCCTCTATTCTGGGTTTCAGGGATCTGGACTCGGCCTGTTTTGACTTCCTCCTGCCCAAGTTCTTCAGCAGCAGTTCGTCCTCCTTCCAGAGGAAGACCTGCTGTAAGACACAGTACAGGAGACAGTCTCCCAGGTCAGAGCTTAGCGACATCGACACTAACAAGGATGTCTTAGATGATGACAAAGGGGTCCGGGTGGTTTCTGATTCGCCCGTTGAACAGGATGTGGGCGGAGCCCCCTGTCAAAGCAGCCAACCAACAAATGGTGTGACAGGATGTAAAAGCGAAACCCCCGCCCCTCCTCCTGAAGTCAATATCCAATCAGACACCCAGACTGACGACTCCCTGCGGTGCCCCAAGTCCTGTAAGTTCCAGCTGGCTTGTGGGAAGGACGGTGTGTGTCTGGACGTCTGCATCCCAGAAACAACCCTCGATTCCCCAGTGGTCACTGAGGAGCGCTGCCCTCTGCCTCAGTCCCGGTCCTGTCTACCTTGCTCCAGTAGTGGGGGCTGTAAGGAGGGTCCTGCAGTGGAGATCTCTGGAGAGAAGAACTCCTCCCATCACTCACAGACACAGACTAACCAGGCAGAACATGGGGAGGTTGAGGAGAGGAAAGGAGAGGAGGATGGGGAAAAGAGAGAGGCAGCCGAGGAGAACGTAGACAAGTATGAGGGGGTAGGAGAGGTGGAGGAGAGGAGGAGAGAAGCAGAGAAGGCTTCTGGAGTCGGCTGCCTTAGATCTCCACTCATGGAGGTTTCCAGTGGTAGGACTGTCAGCTGTGAACAGAGCCCAGGGTTGGATGAGGGCACAGTGGGTACTGCATCACACCGATGCCCCCTTGAGGAACCTGGGCTTGCCCATCAGAGCCCTGGAGGTGTGGGGGAAGGAGGTTGTGTTCTAGGTGGTAGAGGGCACCGTGAAGGGTTAGATCCAGCTGTCTCCATCCCCAGTCAGCCAAAGACAGAACAGGAGCAGGGAGGGAGCGGACAGGGAGAGGAAGAGAGGAGCAGCATGGAGAGGGAGGTGGCTGAACACTTGGCCCATGGTCTTTGGTCAGACCTCTCGTCTCCTCCTCCTTCCCTCCTCCAGGACTCCCTACCTGAGACCGGGCCTGAGAACATTCAGGGCAGCAGATCCACCTTGAACCCCCGGAGCATGAGCCCCAAGTTGGACTGGCTGAACCAGCTGTACCTCACCTCCAGCACCGGGGACTGTCCTTTCCTCCATGGCCTGGACAGAGGGATGGACAGAGGGACAGGGTTAGGGGACGCCCAGCTGCCGGGCTGTGAGGGGTCATCCCAGTCAGAGAAGAGTCCCTGTGTGTCCTCTCTGACCTCTGGGGATGATGGAGACTCAGACTGCTTCGATACGGAGGGAGACAGTGAGTCCTGCTCCTACAGCCAGAAGGCTAGGGAGGTGAGTTATACTGGGAGAGAGGGAGGTAGAGTCCTGCTCCTACAGCCAGAGGACCAGGGAGGTGATACCGGGAGAGTCCTGCTCCTACAGCCAGAAGGCTAGGGAGGTGATACTGGGAGAGAGGGAGGTAGAGTCCTGCTCCTACAGCCAGAGGACCAGGGAGGTGATACTGGGAGAGAGGGAGGTAGAGTCCTGCTCCTACAGCCAGAGGACCAGGGAGGTGATACTGGGAGAGAGGTAGGGAGAGTCCTGCTCCTACAGCCAGAGGACCAGGGAGGTGATACTGGGAGAGAGGGAGGGAGAGTCCTGCTCCTACAGCCAGAGGACCAGGGAGGTGATACCGGGAGAGTCCTGCTCCTACAGCCAGAGGACCAGGGAGGTGATACTGGGAGAGAGGTAGGGAGAGTCCTGCTCCTACAGCCAGAGGACCAGGGAGGTGATACTGGGAGAGAGGGAGGGAGAGTCCTGCTCCTACAGCCAGAGGACCAGGGAGGTGATACCGGGAGAGTCCTGCTCCTACAGCCAGAGGACCAGGGAGGTGATACTGGGAGAGAGGTAGGGAGAGTCCTGCTCCTACAGTCAGAGGACCAGGGAGGTGATACTGGGAGAGAGGGAGGGAGAGTCCTGCTCCTACAGCCAGAGGACCAGGGAGGTGATACTGGGAGAGAGGGAGGTAGAGTCCTGCTCCTACAGCCAGAGGACCAGGGAGGTGATACTGGGAGAGAGGGAGGTAGAGTCCTGCTCCTACAGCCAGAGGACCAGGGAGGTGATACTGGGAGAGAGGGAGGGAGAGTCCTGCTCCTACAGCCAGAGGACCAGGGAGGTGATACTGGGAGAGAGGGAGGGAGAGTCCTGCTCCTACAGCCAGAGGACCAGGGAGGTGATACTGGGAGAGAGGGAGGGAGAGTCCTGCTCCTACAGCCAGAGGACCAGGGAGGTGATACCGGGAGAGTCCTGCTCCTACAGCCAGAGGACCAGGGAGGTGATACTGGGAGAGAGGTAGGAAGAGTCCTGCTCCTACAGCCAGAGGACCAGGGAGGTGATACTGGGAGAGAGGGAGGGAGAGTCCTGCTCCTACAGCCAGAGGACCAGGGAGGTGATACTGGGAGAGAGGGAGGGAGAGTCCTGCTCCTACAGCCAGAGGACCAGGGAGGTGATACTGGGAGAGAGGTAGGGAGAGTCCTGCTCCTACAGCCAGAGGACCAGGGAGGTGATACTGGGAGAGAGGTAGGGAGAGTCCTGCTCCTACAGCCAGAGGACCAGGGAGGTGATACTGGGAGAGAGGGAGGGAGAGTCCTGCTCCTACAGCCAGAGGACCAGGGAGGTGATACTGGGAGAGAGGTAGGGAGAGTCCTGCTCCTACAGCCAGAGGACCAGGGAGGTGATACTGGGAGAGAGGTAGGGAGAGTCCTGCTCCTACAGCCAGAGGACCAGGGAGGTGATACTGGGAGAGAGGTAGGGAGAGTCCTGCTCCTACAGCCAGAGGACCAGGGAGGTGATACTGGGAGAGAGGTAGGGAGAGTCCTGCTCCTACAGCCAGAGGACCAGGGAGGTGATACTGGGAGAGAGGGAGGGAGAGTCCTGCTCCTACAGCCAGAGGACCAGGGAGGTGATACTGGGAGAGAGGTAGGGAGAGTCCTGCTCCTACAGCCAGAGGACCAGGGAGGTGATACTGGGAGAGAGGTAGGGAGAGTCCTGCTCCTACAGCCAGAGGACCAGGGAGGTGATACTGGGAGAGAGGGAGGTAGAGTCCTGCTCCTACAGCCAGAGGACCAGGGAGGTGATACTGGGAGAGAGGTAGGTAGAGTCCTGCTCCTACAGCCAGAGGACCAGGGAGGTGATACTGGGAGAGAGGTAGGGAGAGTCCTGCTCCTACAGCCAGAGGACCAGGGAGGTGATACTGGGAGAGAGGTAGGGAGAGTCCTGCTCCTACAGTCAGAGGACCAGGGAGGTGATACTGGGAGAGAGGGAGGGAGAGTCCTGCTCCTACAGCCAGAGGACCAGGGAGGTGATACTGGGAGAGAGGGAGGGAGAGTCCTGCTCCTACAGCCAGAGGACCAGGGAGGTGATACTGGGAGAGAGGTAGGGAGAGTCCTGCTCCTACAGCCAGAGGACCAGGGAGGTGATACTGGGAGAGAGGTAGGGAGAGTCCTGCTCCTACAGCCAGAGGACCAGGGAGGTGATACTGGGAGAGAGGTAGGGAGAGTCCTGCTCCTACAGCCAGAGGACCAGGGAGGTGATACTGGGAGAGAGGTAGGGAGAGTCCTGCTCCTACAGCCAGAGGACCAGGGAGGTGATACTGGGAGAGAGGTAGGGAGAGTCCTGCTCCTACAGCCAGAGGACCAGGGAGGTGATACTGGGAGAGAGGTAGGGAGAGTCCTGCTCCTACAGCCAGAGGACCAGGGAGGTGATACTGGGAGAGAGGGAGGGAGAGTCCTGCTCCTACAGCCAGAGGACCAGGGAGGTGATACTGGGAGAGAGGGAGGTAGAGTCCTGCTCCTACAGCCAGAGGACCAGGGAGGTGATACTGGGAGAGATGTAGGGAGAGTCCTGCTCCTACAGCCAGAGGACCAGGGAGGTGATACTGGGAGAGAGGTAGGGAGAGTCCTGCTCCTACAGCCAGAGGACCAGGGAGGTGATACTGGGAGAGAGGGAGGTAGAGTCCTGCTCCTACAGCCAGAGGACCAGGGAGGTGATACTGGGAGAGAGGTAGGGAGAGTCCTGCTCCTACAGCCAGAGGACCAGGGAGGTGATACTGGGAGAGGGAGGTAGAGTCCTGCTCCTACAGCCAGAGGACCAGGGAGGTGATACTGGGAGAGAGGGAGGTAGAGTCCTGCTCCTACAGCCAGAGGACCAGGGAGGTGATACTGGGAGAGAGGGAGACAGTGAGTCCTGCTCCTACAGCCAGAGGACCAGGGAGGTGATACTGGGAGAGAGGTAGGGAGAGTCCTGCTCCTACAGCCAGAGGACCAGGGAGGTGATACTGGGAGAGAGGTAGGGAGAGTCCTGCTCCTACAGCCAGAGGACCAGGGAGGTGATACTGGGAGAGAGGGAGGTAGAGTCCTGCTCCTACAGCCAGAGGACCAGGGAGGTGATACTGGGAGAGAGGGAGGGAGAGTCCTGCTCCTACAGCCAGAGGACCAGGGAGGTGATACTGGGAGAGAGGGAGGGAGAGTCCTGCTCCTACAGCCAGAGGACCAGGGAGGTGATACTGGGAGAGAGGTAGGGAGAGTCCTGCTCCTACAGCCAGAGGACCAGGGAGGTGATACTGGGAGAGAGGGAGGTAGAGTCCTGCTCCTACAGCCAGAGGACCAGGGAGGTGATACTGGGAGGGAGAGTCCTGCTCCTACAGCCAGAGGACCAGGGAGGTGATACTGGGAGAGAGGGAGGTAGAGTCCTGCTCCTACAGCCAGAGGACCAGGGAGGTGATACTGGGAGAGAGGTAGGGAGAGTCCTGCTCCTACAGCCAGAGGACCAGGGAGGTGATACTGGGAGAGAGGGAGGTAGAGTCCTGCTCCTACAGCCAGAGGACCAGGGAGGTGATACTGGGAGAGAGGGAGGTAGAGTCCTGCTCCTACAGCCAGAGGACCAGGGAGGTGATACTGGGGAGAGGAGGGGAGAGTCCTGCTCCTACAGCCAGAGGACCAGGGAGGTGATACTGGGAGAGAGGTAGGTAGAGTCCTGCTCCTACAGCCAGAGGACCAGGGAGGTGATACTGGGAGAGAGGGAGGTAGAGTCCTGCTCCTACAGCCAGAGGACCAGGGAGGTGATACTGGGAGAGAGGGAGGGAGAGTCCTGCTCCTACAGCCAGAGGACCAGGGAGGTGATACTGGGAGAGAGGAGGTAGAGTCCTGCTCCTACAGCCAGAGGACCAGGGAGGTGATACTGGGAGAGAGGGAGGGAGAGTCCTGCTCCTACAGCCAGAGGACCAGGGAGGTGATACTGGGAGAGAGGGAGGAGAGTCCTGCTCCTACAGCCAGAGGACCAGGGAGGTGATACTGGGAGAGAGGGAGGTAGAGTCCTGCTCCTACAGCCAGAGGACCAGGGAGGTGATACTGGGAGAGAGGTAGGGAGAGTCCTGCTCCTACAGCCAGAGGACCAGGGAGGTGATACTGGGAGAGAGGGAGGTAGAGTCCTGCTCCTACAGCCAGAGGACCAGGGAGGTGATACTGGGAGAGAGGGAGGGAGAGTCCTGCTCCTACAGCCAGAGGACCAGGGAGGTGATACTGGGAGAGAGGTAGGGAGAGTCCTGCTCCTACAGCCAGAGGACCAGGGAGGTGATACTGGGAGAGAGGGAGGGAGAGTCCTGCTCCTACAGCCAGAGGACCAGGGAGGTGATACTGGGAGAGAGGGAGGTAGAGTCCTGCTCCTACAGCCAGAGGACCAGGGAGGTGATACTGGGAGAGAGGGAGGGAGAGTCCTGCTCCTACAGCCAGAGGACCAGGGAGGTGATACTGGGAGAGAGGGAGGTAGAGTCCTGCTCCTACAGCCAGAGGACCAGGGAGGTGATACTGGGAGAGAGGTAGGGAGAGTCCTGCTCCTACAGCCAGAGGACCAGGGAGGTGATACTGGGAGAGAGGTAGGGAGAGTCCTGCTCCTACAGCCAGAGGACCAGGGAGGTGATACTGGGAGAGAGGGAGGGAGAGTCCTGCTCCTACAGCCAGAGGACCAGGGAGGTGATACTGGGAGAGATGTGATTTTCTGGATTTTTTCCCTCATTTTGTCTGTCATAGTTGAAGTGTACCTATGACGAAAATTACAGGCCTCTCTCATCTTTTTAAGTGGGAGAACTTGCACAATTGGTGAATGACTAAATACTTTTTTGCCCCACTGTATATGGTCAAACGTATTGATCTGATCCAATCCAGACCGGTCTTGATCCTCTCCGTGTTTTCCAGTTACAGCTGCCATTCTCTGTAAGTCAGATTTTGGCGTTGAGCAGGAATGACTTCCAGCTGATGTTGAGGCACCAGACTCTGACCAGAGAGCAGCTGGACTTTGTCCACGACGTCAGACGCAGGAGTAAGAACCGCAGCGCAGCCCAGCGCTGTCGCAAGAGGAAGCTGGACTGTATACACAACCTGGAGTGTGAGATCGACAAACTGGTGAGGTGACATGACTGTCTCTTAAAGCTGCTCCAGGAAAGGACTATTCTATTTACTAATGTAGTGTGTGTGTGTGTGTTTGGGATTTCTGCATGATGTGTTTCTGGTGTGTGTTTTGTGATTTCTGTGTGCTGTCCCTGTCTGTGTGCTGTCCCTGTCTGTGTGCTGTCCCTGTCTGTGTGCTGTCCCTGTCTGTGTGCTGTCCCTGTCTGTGTGCTGTCCCTGTCTGTGTGCTGTCCCTGTCTGTGTTTCTCCCAGAGGACAGAGAAGGATCATCTCATGACAGAGAGGACCAATCTGATCCAGATGAAACTGAAGACTTGGCAAAGTGTGTCTGAACTGTGTCAGAGGGCCTGCAGCGAGTCCGCCCTGAGTCCCAAACAACTCCAGGTCCTAGCCTCCCCATATTGCCCTCTCTCTGCTCTCATCTCCCCCACAGACCCAGCCTCCCCTGGGCTGGAGGGACGAGTACAGCCCCTGGCTTCTCTGTCGGCCTCCTCCTCAGCCTCAGAACCCCGAGAATCTTAGACCAGCTGTCCCAAGGACACACCCACAGGGGAGGAGCTATCATGTGATTGGACAGACCATCAGGTACATACCTGTGAACAGGTGACTGATACCCTGCCCATAGTGTGACCAAGAAAGGTGTTAGTCCAGACACCTGTAGGGGCCACCATTATCTTCATCGCCATCATCATCACCACCATGTTCTGCTTATAATGTTATAATAGGCTACAACTCCTAAACAGAGGAAAGATTTCTAACCACTAGGCTACCTTCCGCCCCTACACTCTAACCACTAGGCTACCTGGGGGGGGGTGTAGAGGCGGGAGGTATTCTAGTGGTTAGAGCGTTGGACTAGTAACCAGCAGGTAGCCTAGTGGTTAGAGCGTTGGACTAGTAACCAAAAGGTTGCTCGGTCGATTCCCTGAGCTAACAAGGTAAAAAATCTGTTGTTCTGCCCCTGAACAGGCAGTTAACCCACTGTTCCTAGGCTGTCATTGTAAATAAGAATTTGTTCTGAACTGACTTGTCTAGTTAAATAAAGGTTAAATAAAAAATTAACAAAAATCATCTCCACTTTATTGACAAAGAGACCATAGACCCTTTACACCATCCCAATAACTGCACACTTCAGGAGGAAGGAGAAATCTGAGGAATTTAAACGTGCTGGATTGGTGTTGGCATGGGTTAGTGGGATGGATTGGTGTGGGTTAGTGGGATGGATTGGTGTGGGTTAGTGGGATGGATTGGTGTGGGTTAGTAGGATGGATTGGTGTGGGTTAGTGGGATGGATTGGTGTGGGTTAGTGGGATGGATTGGTGTGGGTTAGTAGGATGGATTGGTGTGGGTTAGTGGGATGGATTGGTGTGGGTTAGTGGGATGGATTGGTGTGGGTTAGTGGGATGGATTGGTGTGGGTTAGTGGGATGGATTGGTGTGGGTTAGTGGGATGGATTGGTGTGGGTTAGTGGGATGGATTGGTGTGGGTTAGTGGGATGGATTGGTATGGGTTAGTAGGATGGATTGGTGTAGGCATGGGTTAGTGGGATGGATTGGTGTGGGTTAGTGGGATGGATTGGTGTGGGTTAGTGGGATGGATTGGTGTGGGTTAGTGGGATGGATTGGTGTGGGTTAGTGGGATGGATTGGTGTGGGTTAGTGGGATGGATTGGTGTGGGTTAGTGGGATGGATTGGTGTGGGTTAGTGGGATGGATTGGTGTGGATTAGTGGGATGGATTGGTGTGGGTTAGTGGGATGGATTGGTGTGGGTTAGTGGGATGGATTGGTGTGGGTTAGTGGGATGGATTGGTGTGGATTAGTGGGATGGATTGGTGCAGGCATGGGTTAGTGGGATGGATTGGTGTTGGCATGGGTTAGTGGGATGGATTGGTGTAGGCATGGGTTAGTGGGATGGATTGGTGTTGGCATGGGTTAGTGGGATGGATTGGTGTGGGTTAGTGGGATGGATTGGTGTGGGTTAGTGGGATGGATTGGTGTAGGCATGGGTTAGTGGGATGGATTGGTGTAGGCATGGATTAGTGGGATGGATTGGTGTGGGTTAGTGGGATGGATTGGTGTTGGCATGGGTTAGTGGGATGGATTGGTGTAGGCATGGGTTAGTGGGATGGATTGGTGTAGGCATGGGTTAGTGGGATGGATTGGTGTAGGCATGGGTTAGTGGGATGGATTGGTGTAGGCATGGGTTAGTGGGATGGATTGGTGTAGGCATGGATTAGTGGGATGGATTGGTGTGGGTTAGTGGGATGGATTGGTGCAGGCATGGGTTAGTAGGATGGATTGGTGTAGGCATGGGTTAGTGGGATGGATTGGTGTAGGCATGGGTTAGTGGGATGGATTGGTGTAGGCATGGGCTAGTGGGATGGATTGGTGTAGGCATGGGTTAGTGGGATGGATTGGTGTAGGCATGGGTTAGTGGGATGGATTGGTGCAGGCATGGGTTAGTGGGATGGATTGGTGTGGATTAGTGGGATGGATTGGTGTAGGCATGGGTTAGTGGGATGGATTGGTGCAGGCATGGGTTAGTGGGATGGATTGGTGTAGGCATGGGTTAGTGGGATGGATTGGTGCAGGCATGGGTTAGTGGGATGGATTGGTGTAGGCATGGGTTAGTGGGATGGATTGGTGTAGGCATGGGTTAGTGGGATGGATTGGTGCAGGCATGGGTTAGTGGGATGGATTGGTGTAGGCATGGGTTAGTGGGATGGATTGGTGTAGGCATGGGTTAGTGGGATGGATTGGTGTAGGCATGGATTAGTGGGATGGATTGGTGTGGGTTAGTGGGATGGATTGGTGCAGGCATGGGTTAGTAGGATGGATTGGTGTAGGCATGGGTTAGTGGGATGGATTGGTGTAGGCATGGGTTAGTGGGATGGATTGGTGTAGGCATGGGCTAGTGGGATGGATTGGTGTAGGCATGGGTTAGTGGGATGGATTGGTGTAGGCATGGGTTAGTGGGATGGATTGGTGCAGGCATGGGTTAGTGGGATGGATTGGTGCAGGCATGGGTTAGTGGGATGGATTGGTGTAGGCATGGGTTAGTGGGATGGATTGGTGTAGGCATGGGTTAGTGGGATGGATTGGTGTGGGTTAGTGGGATGGATTGGTGTAGGCATGGGTTAGTGGAATGGATTGGTGCAGGCATGGGTTAGTGGGATGGATTGGTGCAGGCATGGGTTAGTGGAATGGATTGGTGCAGGCATGGATTAGTGGGATGGATTGGTGTGGGTTAGTGGGATGGATTGGTGCAGGCATGGATTAGTGGGATGGATTGGTGTGGGTTAGTGGGATGGATTGGTGTAGGCATGGGTTAGTGGGATGGATTGGTGCAGGCATGGGTTAGTGGGATGGATTGGTGTAGGCATGGGTTAGTGGGATGGATTGGTGTGGATTAGTGGGATGGATTGGTGTAGGCATGGGTTAGTGGGATGGATTGGTGCAGGCATGGGTTAGTGGGATGGATTGGTGTAGGCATGGGTTAGTGGGATGGATTGGTGCAGGCATGGGTTAGTGGGATGGATTGGTGTAGGCATGGGTTAGTGGGATGGATTGGTGTAGGCATGGGTTAGTGGGATGGATTGGTGCAGGCATGGGTTAGTGGGATGGATTGGTGTAGGCATGGGTTAGTGGGATGGATTGGTGTAGGCATGGGTTAGTGGGATGGATTGGTGTAGGCATGGATTAGTGGGATGGATTGGTGTGGGTTAGTGGGATGGATTGGTGCAGGCATGGGTTAGTAGGATGGATTGGTGTAGGCATGGGTTAGTGGGATGGATTGGTGTAGGCATGGGTTAGTGGGATGGATTGGTGTAGGCATGGGCTAGTGGGATGGATTGGTGTAGGCATGGGTTAGTGGGATGGATTGGTGTAGGCATGGGTTAGTGGGATGGATTGGTGCAGGCATGGGTTAGTGGGATGGATTGGTGCAGGCATGGGTTAGTGGAATGGATTGGTGCAGGCATGGGTTAGTGGGATGGATTGGTGCAGGCATGGGTTAGTGGAATGGATTGGTGCAGGCATGGATTAGTGGGATGGATTGGTGTGGGTTAGTGGGATGGATTGGTGCAGGCATGGATTAGTGGGATGGATTGGTGTGGGTTAGTGGGATGGATTGGTGTAGGCATGGGTTAGTGGGATGGATTGGTGCAGGCATGGGTTAGTGGGATGGATTGGTGCAGGCATGGGTTAGTGGGATGGATTGGTGTGGGTTAGTGGGATGGATTGGTGTGGGTTAGTGGGATGGATTGGTGTGGGTTAGTGGGATGGATTGGTGTAGGCATGGATTAGTGGGATGGATTGGTGCAGGCATGGGTTAGTGGGATGGATTGGCATGGGTTAGTGGGATGGATTGGTGTAGGCATGGGTTAGTGGGATGGATTGGTGTGGGTTAGTGGGATGGATTGGTGTGGGTTAGTGGGATGGATTGGTGTAGGCATGGGTTAGTGGGATGGATTGGTGTAGGCATGGGTTAGTGGGATGGATTGGTGTAGGCATGGGTTAGTGGGATGGATTGGTGTAGGCATGGGTTAGTGGGATGGATTGGTGCAGGCATGGGTTAGTGGGATGGATTGGTGTAGGCATGGGTTAGTGGGATGGATTGGTGTAGGCATGGGTTAGTGGGATGGATTGGTGTGGGTTAGTGGGATGGATTGGTGTAGGCATGGGTTAGTGGGATGGATTGGTGTAGGCATGGATTAGTGGGATGGATTGGTGTAGGCATGGGTTAGTGGGATGGATTGGTGTTGGCATGGGTTAGTGGGATGGATTGGTGCAGGCATGGGTTAGTGGGATGGATTGGTGTAGGCATGGGTTAGTGGGATGGATTGGTGTAGGCATGGGTTAGTGGGATGGATTGGTGTTGGCATGGGTTAGTGGGATGGATTGGTGTAGGCATGGGTTAGTGGGATGGATTGGTGTAGGCATGGGTTAGTGGGATGGATTGGTGTAGGCATGGGTTAGTAGGATGGATTGGTGTGGGTTAGTGGGATGGATTGGTGTGGGTTAGTGGGATGGATTGGTGTAGGCATGGGTTAGTGGGATGGATTGGTGCAGGCATGGGTTAGTGGGATGGATTGGTGTAGGCATGGGTTAGTGGGATGGATTGGTGTTGGCATGGGTTAGTGGGATGGATTGGTGTAGGCATGGGTTAGTGGGATGGATTGGTGTAGGCATGGGTTAGTGGGATGGATTGGTGTAGGCATGGGTTAGTAGGATGGATTGGTGTGGGTTAGTGGGATGGATTGGTGCAGGCATGGGTTAGTGGGATGGATTGGTGTAGGCATGGGTTAGTGGGATGGATTGGTGTAGGCATGGGTTAGTGGGATGGATTGGTGCAGGCATGGGTTAGTGGGATGGATTGGTGTTGGCATGGGTTAGTGGGATGGATTGGTGTAGGCATGGGTTAGTGGGATGGATTGGTGCAGGCATGGGTTAGTGGGATGGATTGGTGTAGGCATGGGTTAGTGGGATGGATTGGTGTAGGCATGGGTTAGTGGGATGGATTGGTGTGGGTTAGTGGGATGGATTGGTGTAGGCATGGGTTAGTGGGATGGATTGGTGTAGGCATGGGTTAGTGGGATGGATTGGTGCAGGCATGGGTTAGTGGGATGGATTGGTGTGGGTTAGTGGGATGGATTGGTGTAGGCATGGGTTAGTAGGATGGATTGGTGCAGGCATGGGTTAGTGGGATGGATTGGTGCAGGCATGGGTTAGTGGGATGGATTGGTGCAGGCATGGGTTAGTGGGATGGATTGGTGTTGGCATGGGTTAGTAGGATGGATTGGTGTAGGCATGGGTTAGTGGGATGGATTGGTGTAGGCATGGGTTAGTGGGATGGATTGGTGTGGGTTAGTGGGATGGATTGGTGTAGGCATGGGTTAGTGGGATGGATTGGTGTTGGCATGGGTTAGTGGGATGGATTGGTGCAGGCATGGGTTAGTGGGATGGATTGGTGTTGGCATGGGTTAGTGGGATGGATTGGTGTTGGCATGGGTTAGTGGGATGGATTGGTGCAGGCATGGGTTAGTGGGATGGATTGGTGTAGGCATGGATTAGTGGGATGGATTGGTGCAGGCATGGGTTAGTGGGATGGATTGGTGTAGGCATGGGTTAGTGGGATGGATTGGTGTAGGTGTGGGTTAGTGGGATGGATTGGTGTAGGTGTGGGTTAGTGGGATGGATTGGTGTAGGCATGGATTAGTGGGATGGATTGGTGCAGGCATGGGTTAGTGGGATGGATTGGTGTAGGCATGGGTTAGTGGGATGGATTGGTGTAGGCATGGGTTAGTGGGATGGATTGGTGTAGGCATGGGTTAGTGGGATGGATTGGTGTTGGCATGGGTTAGTGGGATGGATTGGTGTAGGCATGGGCTAGTGGGATGGATTGGTGTAGGCATGGGTTAGTGGGATGGATTGGTGTAGGCATGGGTTAGTGGGATGGATTGGTGTAGGCATGGGTTAGTGGGATGTATTGGTGTAGGCATGGGTTAGTGGGATGGATTGGTGTAGGCATGGGTTAGTGGGATGGATTGGTGCAGGCATGGGTTAGTGGGATGGATTGGTGCAGGCATGGGTTAGTGGGATGGATTGGTGTAGGCATGGGTTAGTGGGATGGATTGGTGTAGGCATGGGTTAGTGGGATGGATTGGTGTGGGTTAGTAGGATGGATTGGTGTAGGCATGGGTTAGTGGGATGGATTGGTGTAGGCATGGGTTAGTGGGATGGATTGGTGTGGGTTAGTGGGATGGATTGGTGCAGGCATGGGTTAGTGGGATGGATTGGTGTAGGCATGGGTTAGTGGGATGGATTGGTGTAGGCATGGATTAGTGGGATGGATTGGTGCAGGCATGGGTTAGTGGGATGGATTGGTGCAGGCATGGGTTAGTGGGATGGATTGGTGTAGGCATGGGCTAGTGGGATGGATTGGTGTAGGCATGGGTTAGTGGGATGGATTGGTGTAGGCATGGGTTAGTGGGATGGATTGGTGTAGGTGTGGGTTAGTGGGATGGATTGGTGTAGGTGTGGGTTAGTGGGATGGATTGGTGTAGGCATGGATTAGTGGGATGGATTGGTGCAGGCATGGATTAGTGGGATGGATTGGTGTAGGCATGGGTTAGTGGGATGGATTGGTGTAGGTGTGGGTTAGTGGGATGGATTGGTGTAGGCATGGATTAGTGGGATGGATTGGTGCAGGCATGGGTTAGTGGGATGGATTGGTGTAGGCATGGGTTAGTGGGATGGATTGGTGTAGGCATGGGTTAGTGGGATGGATTGGTGTAGGCATGGGCTAGTGGGATGGATTGGTGTAGGCATGGGTTAGTGGGATGGATTGGTGTAGGCATGGGTTAGTGGGATGGATTGGTGTAGGCATGGGTTAGTGGGATGGATTGGTGCAGGCATGGGTTAGTGGGATGGATTGGTGTAGGCATGGGTTAGTGGGATGGATTGGTGTAGGCATGGGTTAGTGGGATGGATTGGTGTAGGCATGGGTTAGTGGGATGGATTGGTGTGGGTTAGTGGGATGGATTGGTGCAGGCATGGGTTAGTGGGATGGATTGGTGTGGGTTAGTGGGATGGATTGGTGCAGGCATGGGCTAGTGGGATGGATTGGTGTAGGCATGGGTTAGTGGGATGGATTGGTGTAGGCATGGGTTAGTGGGATGGATTGGTGTAGGCATGGGTTAGTGGGATGGATTGGTGCAGGCATGGGCTAGTGGGATGGATTGGTGTAGGCATGGGTTAGTGGGATGGATTGGTGCAGGCATGGGTTAGTGGGATGGATTGGTGTAGGCATGGGTTAGTGGGATGGATTGGTGTGGGTTAGTGGGATGGATTGGTGTGGGTTAGTGGGATGGATTGGTGTAGGCATGGGTTAGTGGGATGGATTGGTGTAGGCATGGGTTAGTGGGATGGATTGGTGTAGGCATGGGTTAGTGGGATGGATTGGTGCAGGCATGGGCTAGTGGGATGGATTGGTGTAGGCATGGGTTAGTGGGATGGATTGGTGCAGGCATGGGTTAGTGGGATGGATTGGTGCAGGCATGGGTTAGTGGGATGGATTGGTGTAGGCATGGATTAGTGGGATGGATTGGTGTAGGCATGGATTAGTGGGATGGATTGGTGTAGGCATGGGTTAGTAGGATGGATTGGTGTGGGTTAGTGGGATGGATTGGTGTAGGCATGGGTTAGTAGGATGGATTGGTGTAGGCATGGGTTAGTGGGATGGATTGGTGCAGGCATGGGTTAGTGGGATGGATTGGTGCAGGCATGGGTTAGTGGGATGGATTGGTGTAGGCATGGATTAGTGGGATGGATTGGTGTAGGCATGGATTAGTGGGATGGATTGGTGTAGGCATGGGTTAGTGGGATGGATTGGTGCAGGCATGGGTTAGTGGGATGGATTGGTGTAGGCATGGGTTAGTGGGATGGATTGGTGTGGGTTAGTGGGATGGATTGGTGTAGGCATGGGTTAGTGGGATGGATTGGTGCAGGCATGGGTTAGTGGGATGGATTGGTGTAGGCATGGGTTAGTGGGATGGATTGGTGTGGGTTAGTGGGATGGATTGGTGCAGGCATGGGTTAGTGGGATGGATTGGTGCAGGCATGGGTTAGTGGGATGGATTGGTGTGGGTTAGTGGGATGGATTGGTGCAGGCATGGATTAGTGGGATGGATTGGTGTAGACATGGGTTAGTGGGATGGATTGGTGTAGGCATGGGTTAGTGGGATGGATTGGTGCAGGCATGGGTTAGTGGGATGGATTGGTGTAGGCATGGATTAGTGGGATGGATTGGTGCAGGCATGGGTTAGTGGGATGGATTGGTGTAGGCATGGGTTAGTGGGATGGATTGGTGCAGGCATGGGTTAGTGGGATGGATTGGTGCAGGCATGGATTAGTGGGATGGATTGGTGCAGGCATGGGTTAGTGGGATGGATTGGTGCAGGCATGGGTTAGTGGGATGGATTGGTGTGGGTTAGTGGGATGGATTGGTGTAGGCATGGGTTAGTGGGATGGATTGGTGTAGGCATGGGTTAGTGGGATGGATTGGTGTGGGTTAGTGGGATGGATTGGTGCAGGCATGGGTTAGTGGGATGGATTGGTGTGGGTTAGTGGGATGGATTGGTGTAGGCATGGGTTAGTAGGATGGATTGGTGCAGGCATGGGTTAGTGGGATGGATTGGTGTAGGCATGGGTTAGTAGGATGGATTGGTGTAGGCATGGGTTAGTGGGATGGATTGGTGCAGGCATGGGTTAGTGGGATGGATTGGTGTAGGCATGGGTTAGTGGGATGGATTGGTGTAGGCATGGGTTAGTAGGATGGATTGGTGCAGGCATGGGTTAGTGGGATGGATTGGTGTAGGCATGGGTTAGTGGGATGGATTGGTGTGGGTTAGTAGGATGGATTGGTGTAGGCATGGGTTAGTGGGATGGATTGGTGTACGCATGGGTTAGTGGGATGGATTGGTGTAGGCATGGATTAGTGGGATGGATTGGTGTGGGTTAGTAGGATGGATTGGTGTAGGCATGGGTTAGTGGGATGGATTGGTGTAGGCATGGGTTAGTGGGATGGATTGGTGTAGGCATGGATTAGTGGGATGGATTGGTGCAGGCATGGGTTAGTGGGATGGATTGGTGTAGGCATGGGTTAGTGGGATGGATTGGTGCAGGCATGGGTTAGTGGGATGGATTGGTGTAGGCATGGATTAGTGGGATGGATTGGTGTGGGTTAGTGGGATGGATTGGTGTGGGTTAGTGGGATGGATTGGTGCAGGCATGGGTTAGTGGGATGGATTGGTGTGGGTTAGTGGGATGGATTGGTGTAGGCATGGGTTAGTGGGATGGATTGGTGCAGGCATGGATTAGTGGGATGGATTGGTGTGGGTTAGTAGGATGGATTGGTGTAGGCATGGATTAGTGGGATGGATTGGTGTGGGTTAGTGGGATGGATTGGTGTGGGTTAGTGGGATGGATTGGTGCAGGCATGGGTTAGTGGGATGGATTGGTGTGGGTTAGTGGGATGGATTGGTGTAGGCATGGATTAGTGGGATGGATTGGTGTAGGCATGGGTTAGTGGGATGGATTGGTGTAGGCATGGGTTAGTGGGATGGATTGGTGTAGGCATGGGTTAGTGGGATGGATTGGTGCAGGCATGGGTTAGTGGGATGGATTGGTGCAGGCATGGATTAGTGGGATGGATTGGTGCAGGCATGGGTTAGTGGGATGGATTGGTGTGGGTTAGTAGGATGGATTGGTGTAGGCATGGATTAGTGGGATGGATTGGTGTAGGCATGGGTTAGTGGGATGGATTGGTGTGGGTTAGTGGGATGGATTGGTGTAGGCATGGGTTAGTGGGATGGATTGGTGCAGGCATGGGTTAGTGGGATGGATTGGTGTAGGCATGGGTTAGTGGGATGGATTGGTGCAGGCATGGATTAGTGGGATGGATTGGTGTAGGCATGGATTAGTGGGATGGATTGGTGTAGGCATGGGTTAGTGGGATGGATTGGTGCAGGCATGGATTAGTGGGATGGATTGGTGTTGGCATGGATTAGTGGGATGGATTGGTGTAGGCATGGATTAGTGGGATGGATTGGTGTAGGCATGGGTTAGTGGGATGGATTGGTGCAGGCATGGATTAGTGGGATGGATTGGTGTTGGCATGGATTAGTGGGATGGATTGGTGTAGGCATGGATTAGTGGGATGGATTGGTGTGGGTTAGTGGGATGGATTGGTGCAGGCATGGGTTAGTGGGATGGATTGGTGTTGGCATGGATTAGTGGGATGGATTGGTGTGGGTTAGTGGGATGGATTGGTGTAGGCATGGGTTAGTGGGATGGATTGGTGTAGGCATGGATTAGTGGGATGGATTGGTGTGGGTTAGTGGGATGGATTGGTGTAGGCATGGGTTAGTGGGATGGATTGGTGTGGGTTAGTGGGATGGATTGGTGTGGGTTAGTGGGATGGATTGGTGTGGGTTAGTAGGATGGATTGGTGTAGGCATGGGTTAGTGGGATGGATTGGTGTAGGCATGGGTTAGTGGGATGGATTGGTGTAGGCATGGATTAGTGGGATGGATTGGTGTAGGCATGGGTTAGTAGGATGGATTGGTGTAGGCATGGATTAGTAGGATGGATTGGTGCAGGCATGGGTTAGTGGGATGGATTGGTGTAGGCATGGGTTAGTGGGATGGATTGGTGTAGGCATGGATTAGTGGGATGGATTGGTGTAGGCATGGGTTAGTGGGATGGATTGGTGTAGGCATGGGTTAGTGGGATGGATTGGTGTAGGCATGGATTAGTGGGATGGATTGGTGTAGGCATGGGTTAGTGGGATGGATTGGTGCAGGCATGGGTTAGTGGGATGGATTGGTGTGGGTTAGTGGGATGGATTGGTGTGGGTTAGTAGGATGGATTGGTGTGGGTTAGTGGGATGGATTGGTGTTGGCATGGGTTAGTGGGATGGATTGGTGTAGGCATGGGTTAGTGGGATGGATTGGTGCAGGCATGGGTTAGTGGGATGGATTGGTGTGGGTTAGTGGGATGGATTGGTGTGGGTTAGTAGGATGGATTGGTGTGGGTTAGTGGGATGGATTGGTGTTGGCATGGGTTAGTGGGATGGATTGGTGTTGGCATGGGTTAGTGGGATGGATTGGTGTAGGCATGGGTTAGTAGGATGGATTGGTGTAGGCATGGGTTAGTGGGATGGATTGGTGCAGGCATGGGTTAGTGGGATGGATTGGTGTAGGCATGGGTTAGTGGGATGGATTGGTGTAGGCATGGGTTAGTGGGATGGATTGGTGTGGGTTAGTGGGATGGATTGGTGTAGGCATGGGTTAGTGGGATGGATTGGTGCAGGCATGGGCTAGTAGGATGGATTGGTGTAGGCATGGGTTAGTGGGATGGATTGGTGTAGGCATGGGTTAGTGGGATGGATTGGTGTAGGCATGGGTTAGTGGGATGGATTGGTGTAGGCATGGGTTAGTGGGATGGATTGGTGTAGGCATGGGCTAGTAGGATGGATTGGTGTAGGCATGGGTTAGTGGGATGGATTGGTGTAGGCATGGGTTAGTGGGATGGATTGGTGCAGGCATGGGTTAGTGGGATGGATTGGTGTAGGCATGGGTTAGTGGGATGGATTGGTGCAGGCATGGGTTAGTGGGATGGATTGGTGTAGGCATGGGTTAGTGGGATGGATTGGTGCAGGCATGGGTTAGTGGGATGGATTGGTGTGGGTTAGTGGGATGGATTGGTGTAGGCATGGGTTAGTGGGATGGATTGGTGTAGGCATGGGTTAGTGGGATGGATTGGTGTGGGTTAGTGGGATGGATTGGTGCAGGCATGGGTTAGTGGGATGGATTGGTGTAGGCATGGGTTAGTGGGATGGATTGGTGTGGGTTAGTGGGATGGATTGGTGCAGGCATGGGTTAGTGGGATGGATTGGTGTAGGCATGGGTTAGTGGGATGGATTGGTGTGGGTTAGTGGGATGGATTGGTGCAGGCATGGATTAGTGGGATGGATTGGTGTAGGCATGGGTTAGTGGGATGGATTGGTGTAGGCATGGGTTAGTGGGATGGATTGGTGTAGGCATGGGTTAGTGGGATGGATTGGTGCAGGCATGGATTAGTGGGATGGATTGGTGTAGGCATGGGTTAGTGGGATGGATTGGTGTAGGCATGGGTTAGTGGGATGGATTGGTGCAGGCATGGATTAGTGGGATGGATTGGTGTAGGCATGGGTTAGTGGGATGGATTGGTGTAGGCATGGATTAGTGGGATGGATTGGTGTAGGCATGGGTTAGTGGGATGGATTGGTGCAGGCATGGATTAGTGGGATGGATTGGTGTAGGCATGGGTTAGTGGGATGGATTGGTGTGGGTTAGTGGGATGGATTGGTGCAGGCATGGGTTAGTGGGATGGATTGGTGTTGGCATGGATTAGTGGGATGGATTGGTGTGGGTTAGTGGGATGGATTGGTGTAGGCATGGGTTAGTGGGATGGATTGGTGTAGGCATGGATTAGTGGGATGGATTGGTGTGGGTTAGTGGGATGGATTGGTGCAGGCATGGGTTAGTGGGATGGATTGGTGCAGGCATGGGTTAGTGGGATGGATTGGTGCAGGCATGGGTTAGTGGGATGGATTGGTGTAGGCATGGATTAGTGGGATGGATTGGTGTGGGTTAGTGGGATGGATTGGTGTAGGCATGGGTTAGTGGGATGGATTGGTGCAGGCATGGGTTAGTGGGATGGATTGGTGTAGGCATGGGTTAGTGGGATGGATTGGTGCAGGCATGGGTTAGTGGGATGGATTGGTGCAGGCATGGGTTAGTGGGATGGATTGGTGTTGGCATGGATTAGTGGGATGGATTGGTGTGGGTTAGTGGGATGGATTGGTGTAGGCATGGGTTAGTGGGATGGATTGGTGCAGGCATGGGTTAGTGGGATGGATTGGTGTAGGCATGGGTTAGTGGGATGGATTGGTGTGGGTTAGTGGGATGGATTGGTGCAGGCATGGGTTAGTGGGATGGATTGGTGCAGGCATGGGTTAGTGGGATGGATTGGTGTGGGTTAGTGGGATGGATTGGTGCAGGCATGGATTAGTGGGATGGATTGGTGTAGACATGGGTTAGTGGGATGGATTGGTGTAGGCATGGGTTAGTGGGATGGATTGGTGCAGGCATGGGTTAGTGGGATGGATTGGTGTAGGCATGGATTAGTGGGATGGATTGGTGCAGGCATGGGTTAGTGGGATGGATTGGTGTAGGCATGGGTTAGTGGGATGGATTGGTGCAGGCATGGGTTAGTGGGATGGATTGGTGCAGGCATGGATTAGTGGGATGGATTGGTGCAGGCATGGGTTAGTGGGATGGATTGGTGCAGGCATGGGTTAGTGGGATGGATTGGTGTGGGTTAGTGGGATGGATTGGTGTAGGCATGGGTTAGTGGGATGGATTGGTGTAGGCATGGGTTAGTGGGATGGATTGGTGTGGGTTAGTGGGATGGATTGGTGCAGGCATGGGTTAGTGGGATGGATTGGTGTGGGTTAGTGGGATGGATTGGTGTAGGCATGGGTTAGTAGGATGGATTGGTGCAGGCATGGGTTAGTGGGATGGATTGGTGTAGGCATGGGTTAGTAGGATGGATTGGTGTAGGCATGGGTTAGTGGGATGGATTGGTGCAGGCATGGGTTAGTGGGATGGATTGGTGTAGGCATGGGTTAGTGGGATGGATTGGTGTAGGCATGGGTTAGTAGGATGGATTGGTGCAGGCATGGGTTAGTGGGATGGATTGGTGTAGGCATGGGTTAGTGGGATGGATTGGTGTGGGTTAGTAGGATGGATTGGTGTAGGCATGGGTTAGTGGGATGGATTGGTGTACGCATGGGTTAGTGGGATGGATTGGTGTAGGCATGGATTAGTGGGATGGATTGGTGTGGGTTAGTAGGATGGATTGGTGTAGGCATGGGTTAGTGGGATGGATTGGTGTAGGCATGGGTTAGTGGGATGGATTGGTGTAGGCATGGATTAGTGGGATGGATTGGTGCAGGCATGGGTTAGTGGGATGGATTGGTGTAGGCATGGGTTAGTGGGATGGATTGGTGCAGGCATGGGTTAGTGGGATGGATTGGTGTAGGCATGGATTAGTGGGATGGATTGGTGTGGGTTAGTGGGATGGATTGGTGTGGGTTAGTGGGATGGATTGGTGCAGGCATGGGTTAGTGGGATGGATTGGTGTGGGTTAGTGGGATGGATTGGTGTAGGCATGGGTTAGTGGGATGGATTGGTGCAGGCATGGATTAGTGGGATGGATTGGTGTGGGTTAGTAGGATGGATTGGTGTAGGCATGGATTAGTGGGATGGATTGGTGTGGGTTAGTGGGATGGATTGGTGTGGGTTAGTGGGATGGATTGGTGCAGGCATGGGTTAGTGGGATGGATTGGTGTGGGTTAGTGGGATGGATTGGTGTAGGCATGGATTAGTGGGATGGATTGGTGTAGGCATGGGTTAGTGGGATGGATTGGTGTAGGCATGGGTTAGTGGGATGGATTGGTGTAGGCATGGGTTAGTGGGATGGATTGGTGCAGGCATGGGTTAGTGGGATGGATTGGTGCAGGCATGGATTAGTGGGATGGATTGGTGCAGGCATGGGTTAGTGGGATGGATTGGTGTGGGTTAGTAGGATGGATTGGTGTAGGCATGGATTAGTGGGATGGATTGGTGTAGGCATGGGTTAGTGGGATGGATTGGTGTGGGTTAGTGGGATGGATTGGTGTAGGCATGGGTTAGTGGGATGGATTGGTGCAGGCATGGGTTAGTGGGATGGATTGGTGTAGGCATGGGTTAGTGGGATGGATTGGTGCAGGCATGGATTAGTGGGATGGATTGGTGTAGGCATGGATTAGTGGGATGGATTGGTGTAGGCATGGGTTAGTGGGATGGATTGGTGCAGGCATGGATTAGTGGGATGGATTGGTGTTGGCATGGATTAGTGGGATGGATTGGTGTAGGCATGGATTAGTGGGATGGATTGGTGTAGGCATGGGTTAGTGGGATGGATTGGTGCAGGCATGGATTAGTGGGATGGATTGGTGTTGGCATGGATTAGTGGGATGGATTGGTGTAGGCATGGATTAGTGGGATGGATTGGTGTGGGTTAGTGGGATGGATTGGTGCAGGCATGGGTTAGTGGGATGGATTGGTGTTGGCATGGATTAGTGGGATGGATTGGTGTGGGTTAGTGGGATGGATTGGTGTAGGCATGGGTTAGTGGGATGGATTGGTGTAGGCATGGATTAGTGGGATGGATTGGTGTGGGTTAGTGGGATGGATTGGTGTAGGCATGGGTTAGTGGGATGGATTGGTGTGGGTTAGTGGGATGGATTGGTGTGGGTTAGTGGGATGGATTGGTGTGGGTTAGTAGGATGGATTGGTGTAGGCATGGGTTAGTGGGATGGATTGGTGTAGGCATGGGTTAGTGGGATGGATTGGTGTAGGCATGGATTAGTGGGATGGATTGGTGTAGGCATGGGTTAGTAGGATGGATTGGTGTAGGCATGGATTAGTAGGATGGATTGGTGCAGGCATGGGTTAGTGGGATGGATTGGTGTAGGCATGGGTTAGTGGGATGGATTGGTGTAGGCATGGATTAGTGGGATGGATTGGTGTAGGCATGGGTTAGTGGGATGGATTGGTGTAGGCATGGGTTAGTGGGATGGATTGGTGTAGGCATGGATTAGTGGGATGGATTGGTGTAGGCATGGGTTAGTGGGATGGATTGGTGCAGGCATGGGTTAGTGGGATGGATTGGTGTGGGTTAGTGGGATGGATTGGTGTGGGTTAGTAGGATGGATTGGTGTGGGTTAGTGGGATGGATTGGTGTTGGCATGGGTTAGTGGGATGGATTGGTGTAGGCATGGGTTAGTGGGATGGATTGGTGCAGGCATGGGTTAGTGGGATGGATTGGTGTGGGTTAGTGGGATGGATTGGTGTGGGTTAGTAGGATGGATTGGTGTGGGTTAGTGGGATGGATTGGTGTTGGCATGGGTTAGTGGGATGGATTGGTGTTGGCATGGGTTAGTGGGATGGATTGGTGTAGGCATGGGTTAGTAGGATGGATTGGTGTAGGCATGGGTTAGTGGGATGGATTGGTGCAGGCATGGGTTAGTGGGATGGATTGGTGTAGGCATGGGTTAGTGGGATGGATTGGTGTAGGCATGGGTTAGTGGGATGGATTGGTGTGGGTTAGTGGGATGGATTGGTGTAGGCATGGGTTAGTGGGATGGATTGGTGCAGGCATGGGCTAGTAGGATGGATTGGTGTAGGCATGGGTTAGTGGGATGGATTGGTGTAGGCATGGGTTAGTGGGATGGATTGGTGTAGGCATGGGTTAGTGGGATGGATTGGTGTAGGCATGGGTTAGTGGGATGGATTGGTGTAGGCATGGGCTAGTAGGATGGATTGGTGTAGGCATGGGTTAGTGGGATGGATTGGTGTAGGCATGGGTTAGTGGGATGGATTGGTGCAGGCATGGGTTAGTGGGATGGATTGGTGTAGGCATGGGTTAGTGGGATGGATTGGTGCAGGCATGGGTTAGTGGGATGGATTGGTGTAGGCATGGGTTAGTGGGATGGATTGGTGCAGGCATGGGTTAGTGGGATGGATTGGTGTGGGTTAGTGGGATGGATTGGTGTAGGCATGGGTTAGTGGGATGGATTGGTGTAGGCATGGGTTAGTGGGATGGATTGGTGTGGGTTAGTGGGATGGATTGGTGCAGGCATGGGTTAGTGGGATGGATTGGTGTAGGCATGGGTTAGTGGGATGGATTGGTGTGGGTTAGTGGGATGGATTGGTGCAGGCATGGGTTAGTGGGATGGATTGGTGTAGGCATGGGTTAGTGGGATGGATTGGTGTGGGTTAGTGGGATGGATTGGTGCAGGCATGGATTAGTGGGATGGATTGGTGTAGGCATGGGTTAGTGGGATGGATTGGTGTAGGCATGGGTTAGTGGGATGGATTGGTGTAGGCATGGGTTAGTGGGATGGATTGGTGCAGGCATGGATTAGTGGGATGGATTGGTGTAGGCATGGGTTAGTGGGATGGATTGGTGTAGGCATGGGTTAGTGGGATGGATTGGTGCAGGCATGGATTAGTGGGATGGATTGGTGTAGGCATGGGTTAGTGGGATGGATTGGTGTAGGCATGGATTAGTGGGATGGATTGGTGTAGGCATGGGTTAGTGGGATGGATTGGTGCAGGCATGGATTAGTGGGATGGATTGGTGTAGGCATGGGTTAGTGGGATGGATTGGTGTGGGTTAGTGGGATGGATTGGTGCAGGCATGGGTTAGTGGGATGGATTGGTGTTGGCATGGATTAGTGGGATGGATTGGTGTGGGTTAGTGGGATGGATTGGTGTAGGCATGGGTTAGTGGGATGGATTGGTGTAGGCATGGATTAGTGGGATGGATTGGTGTGGGTTAGTGGGATGGATTGGTGCAGGCATGGGTTAGTGGGATGGATTGGTGCAGGCATGGGTTAGTGGGATGGATTGGTGCAGGCATGGGTTAGTGGGATGGATTGGTGTAGGCATGGATTAGTGGGATGGATTGGTGTGGGTTAGTGGGATGGATTGGTGTAGGCATGGGTTAGTGGGATGGATTGGTGCAGGCATGGGTTAGTGGGATGGATTGGTGTAGGCATGGGTTAGTGGGATGGATTGGTGCAGGCATGGGTTAGTGGGATGGATTGGTGCAGGCATGGGTTAGTGGGATGGATTGGTGTTGGCATGGATTAGTGGGATGGATTGGTGTGGGTTAGTAGGATGGATTGGTGTAGGCATGGGTTAGTGGGATGGATTGGTGTGGGTTAGTGGGATGGATTGGTGCAGGCATGGGTTAGTGGGATGGATTGGTGTTGGCATGGATTAGTGGGATGGATTGGTGTGGGTTAGTAGGATGGATTGGTGCAGGCATGGGTTAGTGGGATGGATTGGTGCAGGCATGGGTTAGTGGGATGGATTGGTGTAGGCATGGGTTAGTGGGATGGATTGGTGTGGGTTAGTGGGATGGATTGGTGCAGGCATGGGTTAGTGGGATGGATTGGTGTTGGCATGGATTAGTGGGATGGATTGGTGTGGGTTAGTGGGATGGATTGGTGCAGGCATGGGTTAGTGGGATGGATTGGTGTGGGTTAGTGGGATGGATTGGTGCAGGCATGGGTTAGTGGGATGGATTGGTGTTGGCATGGATTAGTGGGATGGATTGGTGTGGGTTAGTGGGATGGATTGGTGTAGGCATGGGTTAGTGGGATGGATTGGTGTAGGCATGGATTAGTGGGATGGATTGGTGTAGGCATGGATTAGTGGGATGGATTGGTGTGGGTTAGTGGGATGGATTGGTGTAGGCATGGGTTAGTGGGATGGATTGGTGTAGGCATGGGTTAGTGGGATGGATTGGTGTGGGTTAGTGGGATGGATTGGTGCAGGCATGGGTTAGTGGGATGGATTGGTGTTGGCATGGATTAGTGGGATGGATTGGTGTGGGTTAGTGGGATGGATTGGTGTAGGCATGGGTTAGTGGGATGGATTGGTGTAGGCATGGATTAGTGGGATGGATTGGTGTAGGCATGGATTAGTGGGATGGATTGGTGTGGGTTAGTGGGATGGATTGGTGTAGGCATGGGTTAGTGGGATGGATTGGTGTGGGTTAGTGGGATGGATTGGTGCAGGCATGGGTTAGTGGGATGGATTGGTGCAGGCATGGATTAGTGGGATGGATTGGTGTAGGCATGGGTTAGTGGGATGGATTGGTGTTGGCATGGGTTAGTGGGATGGATTGGTGTAGGCATGGGTTAGTGGGATGGATTGGTGTGGGTTAGTGGGATGGATTGGTGCAGGCATGGGTTAGTGGGATGGATTGGTGTGGGTTAGTGGGATGGATTGGTGTAGGCATGGGTTAGTGGGATGGATTGGTGTAGGCATGGGTTAGTGGGATGGATTGGTGTAGGCATGGGTTAGTGGGATGGATTGGTGTGGGTTAGTGGGATGGATTGGTGTGGGTTAGTGGGATGGATTGGTGTGGGTTAGTGGGATGGATTGGTGTAGGCATGGGTTAGTGGGATGGATTGGTGCAGGCATGGGTTAGTGGGATGGATTGGTGTAGGCATGGGTTAGTGGGATGGATTGGTGTGGGTTAGTGGGATGGATTGGTGTAGGCATGGGTTAGTGGGATGGATTGGTGTAGGCATGGGTTAGTGGGATGGATTGGTGCAGGCATGGGTTAGTGGGATGGATTGGTGCAGGCATGGGTTAGTGGGATGGATTGGTGTGGGTTAGTGGGATGGATTGGTGTAGGCATGGGTTAGTGGGATGGATTGGTGCAGGCATGGGTTAGTGGGATGGATTGGTGCAGGCATGGGTTAGTGGGATGGATTGGTGTGGGTTAGTGGGATGGATTGGTGCAGGCATGGGTTAGTGGGATGGATTGGTGCAGGCATGGGTTAGTGGGATGGATTGGTGTAGGCATGGGTTAGTGGGATGGATTGGTGTAGGCATGGGTTAGTGGGATGGATTGGTGTAGGCATGGGTTAGTGGGATGGATTGGTGTGGGTTAGTGGGATGGATTGGTGTAGGCATGGGTTAGTGGGATGGATTGGTGCAGGCATGGGTTAGTGGGATGGATTGGTGTGGGTTAGTGGGATGGATTGGTGTAGGCATGGGTTAGTGGGATGGATTGGTGCAGGCATGGGTTAGTGGGATGGATTGGTGTAGGCATGGGTTAGTGGGATGGATTGGTGTAGGCATGGGTTAGTGGGATGGATTGGTGCAGGCATGGGTTAGTGGGATGGATTGGTGTGGGTTAGTGGGATGGATTGGTGTAGGCATGGGTTAGTGGGATGGATTGGTGTGGGTTAGTGGGATGGATTGGTGTAGGCATGGGTTAGTGGGATGGATTGGTGCAGGCATGGGTTAGTGGGATGGATTGGTGTGGGTTAGTGGGATGGATTGGTGTAGGCATGGGTTAGTGGGATGGATTGGTGCAGGCATGGGTTAGTGGGATGGATTGGTGTAGGCATGGGTTAGTGGGATGGATTGGTGTTGGCATGGGTTAGTGGGATGGATTGGTGCAGGCATGGGTTAGTGGGATGGATTGGTGTTGGCATGGGTTAGTGGGATGGATTGGTGTAGGCATGGGTTAGTGGGATGGATTGGTGCAGGCATGGGTTAGTGGGATGGATTGGTGTTGGCATGGGTTAGTGGGATGGATTGGTGTAGGCATGGGTTAGTGGGATGGATTGGTGTGGGTTAGTGGGATGGATTGGTGTTGGCATGGGTTAGTGGGATGGATTGGTGCAGGCATGGGTTAGTGGGATGGATTGGTGTAGGCATGGATTAGTGGGATGGATTGGTGTAGGCATGGGTTAGTGGGATGGATTGGTGTTGGCATGGGTTAGTGGGATGGATTGGTGTAGGCATGGGTTAGTGGGATGGATTGGTGTGGGTTAGTGGGATGGATTGGTGTTGGCATGGGTTAGTGGGATGGATTGGTGCAGGCATGGGTTAGTGGGATGGATTGGTGTAGGCATGGATTAGTGGGATGGATTGGTGTAGGCATGGGTTAGTGGGATGGATTGGTGTTGGCATGGGTTAGTGGGATGGATTGGTGTTGGCATGGGTTAGTGGGATGGATTGGTGTAGGCATGGATTAGTGGGATGGATTGGTGTAGGCATGGGTTAGTGGGATGGATTGGTGTAGGCATGGGTTAGTGGGATGGATTGGTGTAGGCATGGGTTAGTGGGATGGATTGGTGCAGGCATGGGCTAGTGGGATGGATTGGTGTTGGCATGGGTTAGTGGGATGGATTGGTGTAGGCATGGGTTAGTGGGATGGATTGGTGTAGGCATGGGTTAGTGGGATGGATTGGTGTTGGCATGGGTTAGTGGGATGGATTGGTGTAGGCATGGGTTAGTGGGATGGATTGGTGTAGGCATGGGTTAGTGGGATGGATTGGTGTGGGTTAGTGGGATGGATTGGTGTGGGTTAGTGGGATGGATTGGTGCAGGCATGGGTTAGTAGGATGGATTGGTGTAGGCATGGGCTAGTGGGATGGATTGGTGCAGGCATGGGTTAGTGGGATGGATTGGTGCAGGCATGGGTTAGTGGGATGGATTGGTGTGGGTTAGTGGGATGGATTGGTGTGGGTTAGTGGGATGGATTGGTGCAGGCATGGGTTAGTAGGATGGATTGGTGTAGACATGGGTTAGTGGGATGGATTGGTGTAGGCATGGGTTAGTGGGATGGATTGGTGTAGGCATGGGTTAGTGGGATGGATTGGTGTGGGTTAGTGGGATGGATTGGTGTGGGTTAGTAGGATGGATTGGTGCAGGCATGGGTTAGTGGGATGGATTGGTGTGGGTTAGTGGGATGGATTGGTGTAGGCATGGGTTAGTAGGATGGATTGGTGTGGGTTAGTGGGATGGATTGGTGCAGGCATGGGTTAGTGGGATGGATTGGTGTAGGCATGGGTTAGTGGGATGGATTGGTGCAGGCATGGGTTAGTGGGATGGATTGGTGCAGGCATGGATTAGTGGGATGGATTGGTGCAGGCATGGGTTAGTGGGATGGATTGGTGTGGGTTAGTAGGATGGATTGGTGTGGGTTAGTGGGATGGATTGGTGTAGGCATGGGTTAGTGGGATGGATTGGTGTGGGTTAGTGGGATGGATTGGTGTGGATTAGTAGGATGGATTGGTGTAGGCATGGGTTAGTGGGATGGATTGGTGTGGGTTAGTGGGATGGATTGGTGTGGATTAGTAGGATGGATTGGTGTAGGCATGGGTTAGTGGGATGGATTGGTGTGGGTTAGTAGGATGGATTGGTGTAGGCATGGGTTAGTGGGATGGATTGGTGTAGGCAGAAGTAAGGGCGATCTCTTCCCGTGATTGCCACGGTTGCGTAAAAGATGACAGTATTTCAACCACAGAAAATATCATGCAAGACTAACTAAAATCTTAGAAATGTTATTTTTCACAACTTTTAATTTCCTAACAACCAGTCAAACTGATGTAAATCTGAAATGTGGGGTTATTGCGTTATTGCCGATTTTATAAGCAGAAAAATATCTAAATGAGGCTTTAAAAAAAGAATAGTCTCCCACACCCCCCTTTTAGAATGTATGTTTTCAGCCTCTGGGCCAGAGGGAGTTTCTATATACCAGTCCTTTCCTTTCAAATCCATGAAGGGAAGTGAACAAGTGCACACTTTGGTAGAAAGTAGAGATTATTGGGATAACCTGTGTGAGAAAGAGAACCACATGCCTATACAGCCTATGCAACTTCATTCATGTGATTATTAACATAAAGAACACAATCACTACTGATGTATCTCTACTCTATATACCTTCTTTGACAATTGGAAACCTCCTCCCCACTATTTTAGTTTTTAGTAATTGTACCTTGTAGTGATGAGCATTATAAGAAGTTACTCTGCTTCTCCAAGAACTGAGTGGACTTTTACATTTCACTGAACTTTTCTCCAATAGCACATCAATCTAAGTTAACTTTTGGTCAACTGTATGTCAACTTCCGGTCAATTTAAGGGTCAACTGGTTGGTTGTTAATCAGAGTGTATGACCGTTCAGAAGACTGGCAATATCTATCTCTTAGAACTGAAATATTCCGGAACATTCCACAGGACTTGCTCTCCAACCTTTTCGTGTTCCAATAGCACTCAGGTAATGTCTGGTCAACTGTCAAGAGTCCATGACCATGTCTGGTGAACTGTCAAGAGACCGGGGTGGGCTGGGGCGAGACCGGGGTGGGCTGGGGTGGGCCGGAGCGAGACATGGGAGGGCTGGGGTGGGCTGGAGCGAGACCGGGGTGGGCTGGGGTGGCCTGGGGTGGGCCGGAGCGAGACCTGGGAGTCCTGGGGCGAGACCGGGGCGGGCTGGGACGAGACGCTGTTATCCAGAGTGATTTACAAGAGCAGTTACACTATATATACACTATATATATGCTCAAGGGCACATCAACAGACTATTCAGCTAGTCTGCTCCGGGGATTCAAACCAGCAACCTTTCAATTACTGACCCAACTCTCTTAACCACTAGGTTAACAGCGTTGCAGGTACAATGTCTCTCTCTTGTTGTCTTAAAGGAATTATCCAATCAAAACTACATGAATTCCAATATTTTATTTTATATACTATATATTGTATTTCCACTACATGTTTACATTGTTAAATCAAATCTGAGAGCAATACTGTAAAAAAAAACAGTTTTTGCATTTCGTCTAATAAGGTAGGAAGCAACATGTTGTGGAGATCTGACTGTGGACATATCTACTAAATATATATCTACTAAATATATACTGTGCTTTGTCATGACGATATAGACGAGTGGATGTAGACAAGTGTTCCAGCTATTGTCTTTTTTGACGAGTGCAGGAAATTGATTTAAAAGCACTATGAAATGTGATAGTTTAATCCCAATGGCTAATTATGAAGATTTATGTCCATCCCCTATGACGAGAACCTTATCATGATGAACCTTACCATTCCAAGACATTTAAATGTTTCCCTCTATACCACTCGAGTGTTGCTTTAGCAGTACGCTTAGGGTCATTGTCCTGCTGGAAGGTGAACCTCCGTCCCATACTCAAATCTCTGGGAGATTGAAACAGGTTTCCCTCAAGAATTTCCCTGTATTTAGCACCATCGATCATTCCTTCAATTCTGACCAGTTTCCCAGTCCCTGCCGATTAAA